>NC_056727.1:528353178-528618036 GCF_019279795.1 Protopterus annectens | reverse complement strand
GGGGCATCCGTGGTAGTTCTGCTTAGGATGTCTGCTAGTATATTTTCTTTTCCTGGTACAAATATTGCTTGTAACTGGATGTTGAAGCTCAGGGCCACATTCCAGAGGTCCATTGCCATCCGGCATAGAGGGTATGAATGTGTGCCTCCCTGTTTGTTGATGTACCACATAACTGTGGTGTTGTCCGTCCTTATCAGCAATTGACCCTGTTGCAGAAATGGTCTGAATGTCTGAATTGCCAGTTTTACTGCCAGCATCTCCTTTTGATTTATGTGTAGGTTCAGCTGGTCTTGAGTCCATAAGCCTTGTATGCACTTGTCCAGCATGTGTGCCCCCCAACCGAGGTCTGAGGCGTCCGTTGTGATAGTCTGGCTTGGCTGAGTGCTGTGGAAGGGCAGCCCTTTGTTCGATTGACAGGCCTGAGCCCACCATTGGAATTCTTGCTTCAGGCATGGAATTATTGGAATTTGGGTTTCTAGGCTGTGCTTGTGCAGAGACCATAAATTCCTTAGGTACCATTGTAACTTTCTCATATGTAGTCTGGCATGTGGAATCAATATTATGCAGGATGCCATGTAACCCAGGGCTTGCAGGACTTTCCTTGCTGTTAGCTGGCTCTGCTTTGTTAATGCCATGAAATAGAGAGGAAGGTGCTTCTGTTTTTCTGCTGTGAGGGATGCCATTTGATTTGATGTGTCCAGCTCTGCACCCAAGAAAGTTATCCTTTGGGATGGTATCAGCCTTGACTTTTTTATATTGACTGTGTATCCCAGGGCTTGCAGTAGATGAATGACCTTTTTCAAATCTTTGCTAATTTGTTTTTGTTGTCCGCTTGTAACAGGCAGTCGTCCAGGTAAGGGTAAATTTGAATTCCCTGAAGCCTGCAATGAGCAATTACTGATGCCAGGCATTTCGTGAATACTCTGGGCGCAGTAGATAAGCCAAAGGGCAATGCTGAGAATTGATAATGCTCTGATCCTGCAAGAAATCTGAGGTATCTTCTGCAATTTGGTCGTATGGGGACGTGCAGGTATGCCTCCTTGAGATCTAGAGTTACCAGCCAAGACTCCTTGCCCAGCATGGGAAGAAGCTGCTGTAGGGTCAGCATTTTGAATTTTGGAACAATGAGATATGTGTTTAGAGCGGACAGGTCGAGAATAGGTCTCCATTGGTTTTCTTTTTTTGGCACCAGGAAAAGTCTGGAATAAAATCCTTGCCCTTGTTCCATAGACAGTACCCTTTCTATAGCTCTCATCCTTAGTAAGTGGTGTATTTGTTCTAGAGCTTTTGTCTTCTGATTTGAAGGTAGGTTTGGCATTTCTCTCTTCCTTGGTAGAGTATGGAAGTGAAACCTGTAACCTTGGTCTATTGTCTGTAAAATCCATTTGTCTCCTGTGATGTGATGCCAGTTTACTGAAAATAAGGCTAGCTTTCTGCCTAAGGGTGCTTCTAGTTGTTCCCTGGTAGGCGGTCTCAGAGCCAAGTCACTGTGATTGTCCTGTGGAAGTGGTGGTGGCTGGATCTGTGGCAGTACTTCACTGGTTGTTAGGCTGCCACTGACGTCCCCTGAAGGCACCTCTGGATTGATCCCTGCCTCTTGGGCGCCTATTCCTGCCTCTCTGAGCTCTGGAGGTGTCTGGAAAGGACCAATTCTTGGAAGGCCAGTTCCTACTAAACCTTGGAGGCTGAACCTGTAAGAAATCCTTGACTGTCTGGACAGATTTTGCTTTCTCTTCCACCTTCTTCAGCACCTGCTGTGCAGGGGAGCCAAACAAATTGAGCTTATCCATGGGAGCATCTAGGAGCTTTGATTTAACATGGTCTGGTAAGGACTGCTCTTTTAACCATGCATGCCTTCTGATCACTGTACCAGTCATAGCTGATCTAAAGGAAGCCTCCAGTGCATCATAGCCGCATTTTAAGGAATGATTACTGACCTGCTGAATGTTATGTACCATTTCCTGAACAGATTTTTTGTCTAATGGTTCAGACGAGGACAGTTTTTTAGTTAACTGATCTAACATAAATTCCTGATACTGAATCATGTGGAATTGACAGTTTAAGGCCCTAGCCGAAAGAGTAGCAGAAGTGTAAACTTTTTACCCCATCTCTAAGGCCCTAGATTCCCTTTCAGAGGGGAGGGTTTTTTTGGCAGAGGTAGCTGCTACAGCCTTGGGTCCCTGGGAGATAGTTTCAGGATCTGCAAAAGGAGCCTTATACAAATGATAATGTGTGTCCGGAACCCTGTAGTACCTGTCGGCTTAGCAGGGGCCGAGGAAGAGAATCAGGAGCAGTACAAGCATCATTAAATGCATCATCCACAACAGTAAGTACTGGAGGAATGGCTAAAGGCCTATGCTGTGGCAAATGCAAAAAGGTCCTTATCCTTTTCCTAGAGTCTGAAAAATCCTGGCCCTGCCATTGAAATTGTTCCCTCATAGCATGCAAGGTTTCCCCAAAAGAAAATTCCTCAGGCGGAGAGGCAGAAGGAATGGAGTCTTCTGCATCAGAGTCCTCATAAGGAGAATAAGGGCCCTCTGGAGGGTTTGTATTATCTGAATCATCAGAGGAGTAATCTGAAGAAACTGGCTCAGGGGGCTCTGCTCTAGGCCTCTTCTCTGGAGGTGGGTGAGAGGCCCTGTCAGGGTGAGGCTGGGATCCCCGGATCAAAGAAATGAGATCCTCTGCTAGACTAAGCATTTGAGAACTAGAGCTAGGCCTGTGAGAGGGGGGTCTTAGCAGGCACAGTTTTGGTAGATTTTGCTGCTTTAGCCCTGGCAAAAGCCTTAATCGACATGGATGCAGGAGGCCTAGCAGCTCCACGTGCAGGAGTAGATATATCTAAAGGTATAGTATCAGATAAATCCTGTGAACCTGCAAGAGCAGGTGGGATTTCAGTAGCAGATTCAGCCATGCTGGATGAGGCCTCGGTAGGAGGAAAGCTTTCGGCCGAAGGAAGAACCGTGGACTCGGTTTCAGCCGAAACAGAGACACTCGCGGTTGACAACCGCGGTTTCGGCCGAAACCGCGGACCGCGAGTGTCGGTCCTTTTCCTTGCGCTTTTTAGTTAATTGCGAGGTCGGAGTTTCCGACGGCATATTGTAAGCAAAAGCGGAGCCGAAAACTCCTCAGCAATTCCGACCGACGCCTGCGTCCGTCGGTTGAAAGAAGCACAGGCTAGACAAGCTGCTACGTCGTGGTCTGGGCCTAAACAAGGTAGGCAGTAAGAGTGGAAATCTTTATGAGGTATTTGTTTCCCACAAGTTAAACAGTTATTCACTTTTTCTGACATCGGCTGAGGCAAGAAAGAGTCCCCAACGGGGTACTTAGCTTTTTAGAAGTCTTCGGTAGTAGTAATCTCTGGTTCTGACCGACCGGCACTTGCGAACAGCTTCTGCTTCGGGCGCCACGTGGCAAGAAAGACTGGGGAAAATGGAGTCGGCTGATACCTTTATACCCGAAGAACTGCAGCTATGACGTCGGGTGAAGTGCGACATCAGCCGAGGCCAGACCCAGACTTTGGAATCCAGCCGACCGAAGGGCTGCCTGACGACAGGACAACCCATTTGTTAGGACTGCAGATGCATCCTTGAAGGACATCAAGTAAATATGAGCACTAATGAAATCCTCCAAAGCAAACTTCAATTCGAAACTGGCCACATCTATTAAAGACAATCATAAGGCCTTCTTCACATATGTCTGCAATGTCAAAGGAAGCACCCACATCTGCTCAGAACTGGTGATCAAGGATATCACATACACAAATGCTGTAGATATAGCCAACCTGCTGGCAGGCAGGTTCAGTGAAAACATCACCCCTCCGTCTTCCCATCAGTAAAACAGAACATCCCCAGTACCTGCCCCCTCCCCTTATCCCTAGGGAGCAAGTTATCAATGCCCTCTCAAAGGTAAAAAATGCAGCCTCCATGGAACCTGATAACATCCCAGGCTGCATCCTACATGAACTTGGGCAGGAACTTGCAGCATCATTAGGCACCCTACACAACCAAAGCCTGAATACTGGCTTCATCCCAGCCGAGTGGAGGACAGCCACTGTCATCCCTTTGCATAAAGGTGGAGCATCCACCGATCTAGGAAATTATAGACCCATCAGCCTAACTAGCCTGATCTGCAAGGCCATGGATTGGATTATTATGGACCTCATTAACAAGGACATTGTGAAACTCCAGACACTCGATCCCACACAGTTTGGTTTCATCAAGGGGAGGCCATGCCTGTTAAATTTGGTTGACTTCTTTGAGACAGTCACCAAGGCCATGGATGAGGGGAGGACAGTGCACATCACCTACCTTGACCTGGCCAAACCCTTTGATACTATTCCAACTTGGTTTTAATAGATAAACTGTCAGATAGACATCAATCCATATGTTACCAGATGGGTAGCAAACTGGCTCACCGATGGATGCCACCTCAAGCAGTCAACCCGTAATGAGTGGTGCACCCCAGGGATCATTCTTGGTGCCTCTGCTGTTTGGGATATACTTTTCTGAGGTGCAGGCCAAAACCAGTGGGCTATAGCTGACCAAGTTTGCAGATGACTGCAAGCTGGGTGCTGTCATTAATTCCCCTAGTGATGTGAACATCTTCCAAGAGGGTCTCACCCAAACAAATGACTGGGGCCAGAAACGTCCCCAAACTGAATGCCAACACATGCATCGTCATCCCCTTTGGGAAGAGTGATGCCCCCACAAATGATCACACTGATAATAAGGTCCTAAGTACACAATCAATTGCGAAGGGCTTGGGCACCCAGGTTGATAGCAAACTGACTTTTGACCACCATATTGCCTCCGTTGTATGGAAAGCTTTCTACATAGCCCACCTCATTAGTAAGGGTATCTCATCTAGGGACAAGGTGATCATAACATCCTTGTATTCTTCCCTTATAAGACCCATTATTGAGTACAATGCCCCTTTCAGCATGCATCTCACAAAGCACATGCAGCAGCTGGAGAGACCACTGAGGTTCCTCACAAGGAGACTCCATGGCCTCAAACATCTACCCTACACAGATAGGCTAAAAGCCCTGTCCCTCTACTCAGTTTCCTACAGACTCCTCTGAGGTGACCTCCATCTGGCATACAAAGCAATCTCAGACCCTGCCTTGATGGGACTGCTGCGTATCCACAAGCCAAGCTTCACCTGAGTAACCCGCATGTGTGACCTTGTTTGTGAAATTAATAGGACTTGTTGGCAGGACAGATTTGTGTCCCAGAGACTCCCCCTTTTTTGGAATAGACTCCCTCTCCATGTCAAGCAGAGTACCTCATTAACCCTTTTTAAGCTCAAACTGGATAACTGGTTGGTAAACAGAAAATACACACCTAGATTCCACCTGTGTCCCTACTGGACAGTGGCATAGGATGCTGATTTGTTGGAACATGGGCTAAATTCTTGGCTAGGCTTGTAAGGGCCTCAGGGCCAATAGCCTAGTAACTTCCTATAATACCTATGCACTAGCCCTATATAATAAGCACTGATCCTATGAGTGTCACCCATAACTATTAACTATTTAATGTATGCTAACCTTGTTTCATTAATGTTGCCTATTTTACTATTTTTCTTTGTTGATCTACAGTTCTCACTTATATTTGTAAACTGTTTTGCATGACATTATAATAAAATGTTTAATGATTCTTTGCCTTGTAACCTGGCTGACGGTGAAAACTGAAAAAAGGTGCCAGTTCAGTGACATGTCAAACAACTTCAAAATATTATCTGCTTTATAGGGGATTTTTGTTGTCTTAATTATTTATAGTTTTAGTTTTTACAGGTTTTTTTCCAGCCTGTATTTTGAATTACAGCATGTTATCATTATGTGTCCTAGGACTTGTCTGCCAGTAACATGCTATGTGTTGTGAGTGTCTACGTACCTTTATGACTTATGGGTGGAAAGACACCATTGTTTGTTTTCAAGAAATACAACATATGCTTAGCAGTAAGGCTTCAAGCTGCTCCTCTCAGAGAAACCAAACAACTGTGCTGTAAATACCGGTGATGGTACTGCAAGCTGTAATGATGTGCTAATAGGTTGGATTTGTATTGTACAGGGGACCTATTTGCACAAATTTAAAGAACAATACTTAGCACGGCTCTTTAAGCCACGGTGGTGCAGCGGTAGCGTTGTCGCCTCACAGCAAGAGGTTCTCCCATTCGATTCTCGGCTGGGGTGCCTTCTGTGAGGAGTCTGCATGTCCTCCCCGTGGTTGAGTGGCATTCAAAAGACATGCGTAGGGTATGCCTTCATTGAAAGTTGGGCTTCGAGCTGGCACCTTGGCACCGTAAAAATCTACTGCCAATCATTAGTGGACCGGAATTCTGCTGTGGCGACCCCTAACTGGGAAAAGCCGAAAGAAGAAGAACTTAGGACTGCTCTTTAGCATTTAATGTGATTGTTTTGCACAACAGTGGCCTCCTGATGAGACAACTTTAGGTGCGAAAATGTTTTGTGCTTTTAAGCTAAATCTGTACTGGCTTGTTCTCATTTCATTGAATTAGAAGCTTAAATAATGGGTTGTTAAATGTATTCATTATTCCAATGCATTTATTTATCTGACTTCATTAACATACTAAAGCACTCATCTTAAAGTACTGCTTTTAGGCATTGCCTGGCTGCATTCTTTGGGAAATGATGGATATTTTTCTTTTCTTCTTCTTTTTTTTTTTTTTTTGATTGGTTGAAGGTGTGGTTAAGTATATGTTTTTAGGAGGTGACGAATGTTTGACAGTTTCTGCAGAATTCAGCTAAATCCAGAACTCACAGTCATAGTGAAAGGTTGGAATTGTTGTTATTATTTACACTGGACTTGTGAATAAGACTCAGCAGGCTTTATGGAAGGTGTACACTGGAGTAATGGTCCTGCTGTAGCACATGCAAGGAATGATGGCAATGTTTTGTTGGTCAGGTAGTAAGTACTCTTTGTGAAGGCCATCTGGAGATCCAATCAACTGCGGAAGGTGGATTTTACATAAGATGCTTACAACACAACTGTACATTATGGGCAAGTCTACATTTTCATGTTTGGGGACTTATTTAAAAATTATTGACGCCATCTTTTCCACTTGATGTAACTGCTGGAGGTACAGCTAAGTATAAATTATATATTTAGTATACATTTTATTGCAAGTAACACTAATTTCTTACAGGTTGCTAGTTTTACTGCACTTTTGTGTGAGCAGTTATTTCACTGTATACTTGACATTTTCTCAAGTTTTTACCCTATTTTCTTTAGTTCTATTTGTTGACTGTGTCATGGTTAATTATTTTGCTCTGGAAGATATTTGTTTTAGGCTCTGTGGTCTTTTGAGAGCCAATCATTCTATGTGACTTTTTATACAAAATAGGTGATCTATGTAATATGTATATGATGCATGTGTGAATACACCTACATGTATATGTTTTTTTTTTGGGGGGTATATTATATAAACATATAAATTATATATAATAGATACATGCACATATACATAAATGTAACGTAGCCCTGTACTGTTTGTCAGTATAGGGTAGATGTAGCTTACTGATAATGACATTAGCATCTGTAGTCCACAGTGGGACACTTATAGTTATAATATATAATTAATTATATAGCCTGATCCCTAAACAGATCTCAAAAATCTTTTTTTCAAATGAGGTTTTTGGTATAGCTACAGATAATCCATGGAATGTTCAAGTCTTTTGCAGAGAAGATTCCAATGGGATTCTTGGCATGGTACTCAGCATTGATATTCTACATTATAAAACATAAAATGTGCTGCTCATTATCTTTGTCTTCTATATGCCCAGATGTCCACCTAAAATGCATCAGATTCTGATTTGGTTGGAGTAGTTAAAGGTGTTTCATGATTTTGTGCGTACTTTGGGTACACCTCAAAATTATTGGCTGTTTTAAAGCAGGGAGAACATAGATTACTGTCTGGGATTCCACAAAGTCCATTGCAGACATACACTTCACTGATGTAGTCCCAACACTAGGTTTCTGTCACAACTGTACTACTCAAAGCTAGGAATCGAAGTTATTCAGTGCAAGCTTTTCCTCTAGTTGGTGTTTATCATGGTTGGTTTCAGCCCTTTACCCATAAAAAAGTCCTCCCATGTCTTGCCATTTCCTGCCTTCTTATCTTAATTTTAGGTTATGTGTAGTATATACCTAGGCTTTCCTTTCAGTTATACAAATTATGCTCTGGATGCAGGCATTCTATTACAGAAGTACATTGCACTTAGTTCTGTGCAGGTATGGGTGTGTCGGCAGTGAATGACAGGGAAAATGGGATGGGGAACACCCGATGACTGGCAGGCATGCTAATTCGCATGTCACATCATTTTTTTTAACTGAAACCTGCTTTACATTCATGCATGAAATGAGCTGCAACACTGTCAAGCAGCCGTTACTGTGGGTAGTTAGAGTGTATGTGAGTGTGCTGATATGTTTGATGTGTGTGTGTGTGTGTGTGTGTGTGTGTGTGGGACTGGAGAATGTGCTTATGTGAGTTTGCTTTTGTTTCCTGTTTGTGCGATCTTGGAGTTAGTATATATAAGTAGGGGGGTGTGGGGGGTGTAGGGGAGCTTGCCCCCCTGCTTATATGAGTTGTGTATGTGTGAAGTTTTGTTTGTTTAATGTTGTGATGTGGGTGTTGTGGTGTATGTACGGTGTAGTGTGTGCGGTTTGTTCAATGTTTTGAATTTTGTGGTTTTGGGCTCGGGTTTTGTTGTTTCAGTGTTTTTGTGTATTTGGTTTCATAGACTCGAGATACTGAAATTCGATATTTCAGTATTTCGAGATTATGAAGTGAATCCATATAATACACACACCGATACACACACTTTCTTTTAGCAAATGGCTTGATGATAAAATAGTCACATGGTTCAGCAAGGGAGACAGTCACAAGATGATATACAAAAGGGCTGAACATGCAACTCAAGTAGATCGCCTCTTAGGAAAGGACAGTAAGATACAGACTGTTGGCCCACTGCATAAACCACTGGTGGCCACAATCAGTTGCAAGCAATGGTCATAGAAGGCACTTCGTATAACAGGGATTAGGCTTATGACCTGGAAGCTAACTGAAATAAAAGCAGAAGACTTCAAGGAAATACTCAGGACTGTAGTACCACAGGAAGAAGAGGAAATAGGCAAAGCTGAAAAAGAATTGCAGTGTCTCAAAACAGCATGTATGAGGACTGTAGTACAGATATGTGCCCATGCCATGTATGGAAATAAGATACATAAGGAAAGCTGGTGGTGGAATGCAGAATTCCAGGAAGTTTGTAAAAGAAAGAAGGAATGCAGAAAAATGTGGAAGGCAGAAAAGATGGGACAGGCCAAGAGGGAATACTGATCAGCTAACAGAGGATGAGAGAGCAGTCAGAACAGCAAAGAGCAAGGCATAGAGGCACTCTACTAATTTCTGTAAAGTGACTGCAGATGGTAGAAAGAAACACTATCAGGCTGCAAGACAAAGACAGAAAGATAAAGAAGGTGGCCAGTTACCCTTCATAAGAGATGCCAGAAACAATCTTCTCACCAGTGCACAGGACATCAAAGGAAGATGTAAGGGGTACTTCCTGCAGCTTGGAAAGGGTTAGATTCTAGGTTGAACTATGGGATTACTTAATTTACACTTTTTATTAGAATGAGTTGCTCATTTAAGGTTTTAATTGGGGCAGTAAAGGTTTTGTTAGCTCATGTAAGCACTCAAGAAATACATGTTATGGATAACGAACATACTAAGATGAATGGATAAGGATATTACACATTAGCTTTTGCCACTTATGATCATGGGAGAAGGAGGGGGTAGTAATACTTTAAAAAGGTGATATTTTATTTTCTTTAGTGGAGGTACTGAAGTCTAAATATGGAAGGCATGTTGGGGCCAAGGGTCTACTAGATGGTTCTTTTTGTACTTTAATAGGCTATTATATCCCTCCAGGGACTTCACAGGGAGATATGGCAGGTAGAGATGGCAGGGATACTTAGTGGCTGGATTAGTTTTCAAGAAGGTACCACTATCTGGTTTGATGATTAGAACATATTATTTTTGTTGGGGGCAGTGTTAACTGTGTCAAGGGAGCGGTTTGTCCTGGCCTTGTGTAGTTTTGCTTATACATAGCTTATAATGCTTGCTCTAGTGGACTGTTAGTACTATAGGGGACCTACTCCAAGACTTGAAAAATGTTTATTACTAATGGGCACAAACATTGGGTTCAAGACTCAATACCCTACCTGTTTCATTATCTGATCATGCATCTATTATTATGGGATTAGAATGAGGGTGGAAGTTTATCAAAGACACTGGAAGGCTACATTTTTTTTCTTTTTTAAGTGGGAGGAATTCCATACAATGGTCTTACTATGTTTACAGGACCTACATCATGGGTCCAGGTAGGATCTTCCTCCATTTCCTGTTAGTTTAGTTGGAAGACATTCATACAGAGATTGGCAAGTTATTTCCTTGGAGGTAGTTGACTATTGAGAGGACTCACCAATATCCCTCAATCCTTATTGCTCCTCATTTGATAATTCAGAGAGCAATGAATGGGAGTGGTGACAGTTGATAAATAGGGCACATGGTATTGTAATGACCAAAGTTCTCATGAAAGACTGAATGAGGTGAATTTGTACTCTGGTGGAATTTAGAAAGGCCATTCCTGTGACCAAAGGCTTAATTTCGGTGCTATTTATAGTAGCTATAAAGTGGGTCACAAATACTGAAGTGCATGTAAAATTTGGATATAAATTTTATATGGGATAACTGGTATATAGATTCCAAAGGAGTACTGTGTGTGCGTGTGTGTGTGTGTGTGTGTGTGTGTGTGTGTGTGTGTGTGTGTGTGTTTGTGTAGGGGTTATTGGGGGGGTGTATTTTTATTTGAGGGTTTTCAATAAAACAAAAAGTTCTGCAAGATGTGACATAGCCTCAAATGGAGATGACAAGAAACAATTGTATAAAAGTTTAAACTGCCAAATGGTGCATGCATGTAACACAAAAGCTGGAACTAGACATTTAACAAAAACATTGTTACGCATAAAAGGTAGGAATAATAATCTCTTAAGAATATGATTCTTTTTATAATGTCTTTAAACGTTAATGGTCTCAGAGATAAATACAAAAAAGAGAGAGCAGTGAACTGTATTAAAAATATAGAGTGCAAATAGCTATGCTACAGAAGACACTCTTTGAAAGAACTGAACATGTGAATTTGATAAAGAAAGGTTTTCAGGGTGGTTATTCAGTGGAATACCTCTGGCAAAGGAAGAGAGGAGCACTTATATTAATTGCAAGAGGAGTTCCAATAGTAACAGAACAGGAAAAAAAGACAATAATGGCAGGTTTGTAATACTTAGGGGCTACAGCCAAGGGAGGAGGGTTACATTGGCATGTATTTATATTCCACCAAAAACTGCTATAATGGAGCTAAAGAAAATTCTGGGAGAAATAATCAGCTTTCAGCACGGAATATTACTTATAGGTGGGGGGGTGGAATTTGATTTGCAACAGTGAAAATGTGTCTGGAAGGCCCAGAAAGGGAAATATAACAAAGGAGTGTGAACTGTTAAGAAATTTATGAAAATATTTGCCATGAAAGATGTGAATTTAGTACTAGGAATTCAGAGTGAATTTATACATTATTTCCCCTGATACAAAAACTGGGCTAGGCTAGACAGAATTTACATTTCACAGGAACATGTGCTTTTAATTTAAGGTCTTGATATGCACCCAATAACTATTTCAGATCATGTGCCAATAAAAACACAGGGTAATGACATAAAAATGAGACACTTGCGCTTTCCCACCTATCTGTTGAAAAGAGAGGAATTTAAGGAATGGGCAGTAGAAATTATTCAGGAGCTATTAGAGAAGATAGAATTTTTTTTCTGAAAATATAACTAGAGAGTGGGATAAAATTAAGGTGGAGTTTAAAATGGGGTGGAACTAAAGGAAAGGGAGATATGACTAAGAAGTAACAAGAATCATTTACAGGGACTGACAAATGTTAAAGTATTGCAAAATAGGGGGAATCTCACCGAACAAGAACAGGAGCAACTATAGAATGTTAAACAGAAAGTAAGGGATTACCTCAATAATATGTATAAGTTTAGAAAGACTGCTGTTTAGCAACTGCTTTTTGATAACTCTAGAGTACAGAAACTTTTAGCACAGCAACTCAGGCAACAGAATGTAGAAAGGGCTGTTGACACGCTGAGGGAGCCTATAACAAAGGATCCTGTAGAAGGATTAGAAATATTTCGGCAATTCTATGACAGTTTGCATAAAGCAGAGAAATATGGAAATTAAGAAAACAGATAGAACGTTGATGATCCAGAGGAAAGCATAATGTAAAAAAAATACCACTGTTGTTGGTGGGTCTTGATTCAGGGAAAGCATTTGACAGAGTAAGCTCAGACTTTTTGAGCAGAACAATGGAAGGATATGCATTCCCCTACAAAATTATAAGGTTGATTAGACGGATATATGAAGGATCAGAGGTGAAAATTAAAGTGGGTGGGGTCCTCTCTGATAATCTGTGCTTGAGCAGAGGAACCAGGCCGTAGTGTCCTGTCTCCCCTTTGTTATTTGCATTATATTTAGAACTGTTGACAAAGAAAATAAGGGACTCAGAAATTCCAGGATATAATTGGTATGGTAGTCAAGAGAAGCTGGCTCTATTTGCAGATGGCATTATTTTATACCTGACAAAACCAGAAAAGGATATTACAGCGCTGTGGGACATATTGAGACAGTTTCAAACCTTTTCAGGATACAAAATGAATGAAGCTAAAACAAAGGCAATAGTAGTAAATTATGTACCCACATATGAATTGGTTCAGCAATATCAATATTTATGGGGACATGATAAAATGAAGTATTTAGGAGTATGAATTAAAAATTATTCTGGTGTGGCAGCTAAAGATATGTGGGAAGAGACTAAATGAAAGATAATACAAAAACTGAGAAAGTGGAAGCTTAGTTATATGGATGTGGATAGTAAGATACAAGCAGTTAAAACATGTTTAGTCCTTTTAGTCTTATACACTGGTCAGACATATTTTTATCAACCAGAGAAGTTGTGGGTAGCAATTAATAAGGAGCTGAAGAATTTTATATTGGAGGGGAAGACAGCAAGAGTCAAGTAGGATAAGCTTATTCTTCCAGTAGAACAGGGCGGATATGGATTATCCAAGTTGAAAGGGTATTTCAGAGTAACACTGTTAAGACTTCTATACATAGCACAAACAGAAACTATAATTCCAAGTGGAAAGACATGATTATAAAACAGAGGGGAAGCTCAAGCAACAGGGAGAGACAGGAATTTTGGATACATACCTTTAAGAAGAACAACAATAATCACACACAATATTACATTCCTAAAGTAGCAGAATGTCTTCTAAGAACTAAGCCAATATGGGAAAGGAGAAACAGATTCTGCAAATAGGGATGACTGCAATTAGGGATACAGATAATAGGCAAGAGGGGGAAGGAATATATTGGAGAAAACTGCCATCAGAACCAAGGTACTTGGAGCAAATAACTAGAGAGGGAAAGATCATTGAATGGGAAGATGCCAAGAACTTATTTGGACTGCAGGCTAGAGATTGCTTTTCGTATCAAGGACTGATATCGAAGTATAGGCAAACAAAAATAAATAGGGGGTCCTAAACAAAAGACCAGAACTGGCAGAGCTTTTTAGCAGAATCTAGAACAGAAGTTGCCATTAAGAAAGGAGTAATTAGTAAACAATATAAAATACTGCATGATAACTATAAGAATCAATTGGTGGAGGTTAAAAAGGATTGGGAAGAAAGATTAGATAAGCAATTCACAAAGAAACAAAGGGGGCTATATGTATGTCTTTGAAATATGCAACAAAATCTAGAAGACAGGACCTTTGCCTGTAAGGGTTTACATGGGTATTTTTATACCCCAAGCAGACTTCAAATAATTTTTTCCTCAGGTAGACAGCAAATGTTGGAGGTGTGATGGGGAAAAATGGTAGCTGGGAACATATTTTCTAGGAGCGTAATGAGCTGGCAGACTTTAAAGATTCTCTGCAGACTACTCTGTCGGAGATGCTGGGTAAGCAAATTACAGTAACTAGGGAAATTATTTTTTTGAGCTATAATACAGAATCAGAATTGCCTAGACATATTAAGGACTTGCTGAGTCTAATTATAAAGGCTGCCAAAAAGCAATTACTAGAAAATGGAAATCAAAGTCTAAACCAACTTTACTAGAGATAGTGAAGATAGTAACAGATAAAATGACTGGAAGTGGTATCTTTAGAAAAGGGTGTGTGAACAAATTACATAGGTAAACTGGGAAATGTGGGCTCAATACATGCAGAGGAGGAACGAGGTTTGAATGAGCTATGTAAAGGTCCTTTAACAATGACTGGATATGTTAAAAGTGATGTATAATGTTTTCAGCTACAGTTGTGTCGGCATGGTTTGGAATGTATAATGTTTGTAACTGAGATTGTGTGTGTCTCTGCAGTTTATTTTCATTTATATAAATGTAACATGGGCTATGTAATACATGATAATTTAATAAATATGTTTCTTATAAAAAAAAACCACAAATCATGATTTTTGCCAGGTCAGAAATTTTAATAGTTCATACATAGCTAAATTTCATTTATATGTGTTGGTCATTAATGACTCGTATACAAGACTAATGTTATTGTTTATGAAACATGGTTAAAGAGCAAGAATCAGAAACCAGTTATGTCACCATATAAATGTGCTATCTGTAACAAACATTCTAACAAAAAAATATGGTGTGGGTATTATGACGGGGATTAAAGATTGTTATGAGATTTGTGATTATTACATCTTTGATGATAACAGCAAATTTGTAACTGTGAAAATGAATACAACCGTGGAACACATTACAATTTTTGGAGTATATAGATAACCAAAGTGAAGTGCTGATAACCTAAAAGAATCTATACATTATTTGGGTGAAACACAAAAAAAAATGAAAATAGCTGGGATCTTGAATTTACTAGAGGCAAACTGGAATAATATTAAATTTATAGCATCAGTAAGTAAATTATTTATAATGTGTATATAGGAACAATTGTCGCGAGTTGCAACAAACCTATCATGGAATAGCACACATTGAGATACTCCCCCGGATTCAGCAAGCCCTGCACGGCATGCATGATTAGTGTAAGAAGTAATGTTTGCAATATGGCGGCCGAGCGATCCACGTACGTGCTCGTCTGACATGCACGAGCGTTCTTGCACTAGTCCTGCACGTTCCCTGCCTCTGTATGCAAATTACCCCATTTGCAGGTGAAAACCATGCAAATGAGGTAAATCTGCTATCCAGGAAACTGGAATCAGGCCGTGCAGGACTAGCGTAATCTGCAGAAATGTACTCAGTTAGTAACCGAGTACATTTCTGCAAAATCCAAAATGGAGACATGACAGCTCCAAACAAAGGCTGTATATCATTGAGGAAGCATGCCAATGGCCAAGTAGAAGGCCATTGGCATTGCAAACAATACAAAACGTAAAAAATGCAACTTTTATTTTAGTGTCGCCGATCACGGCTGTTCAAGGATAGGGCAGTGGCGCACAAACGGGATCGATGGGAAAGTAAGAAAATAAACCTAAAATAAGCATTCTAACTAAAATCAGTATGGCAGACAAAAGACAACCTGGCCAGTGAATAGTGGTTGCTAAGGGGGGGAGGCTAAGTGTGACACATGTAACTATGCATTAGCAGGCAATCCTATGCAAATGAGGGGAAGGATAGTGAATCCCAGTTTTCCCCACCATGTGAGGCAGGTCTCAACAGTGTAAGAGTATGAATTAGCTGAGTGCAAGAGTAGGAGGTAGGTGACATCATGGGTGGGTGTGTCAGGCATACTGTAAGTGGATAGGAGCCCTGTGGCTCGGGCGTGCTCCTAGCTTAGCACAGGTAAGCTAGGGGGAGTGTCAAAACCTGCCTAGCACTCTATACAAAGTGTAAGCAGGTGTGCACGCTGTGCACCGAGCTTTACAGGAAAAAAATTAAGTTAAACCAGGAAATAGCAGCAATGTGCACATTTGAGCACTCCGTTTGCATGGCGTGCACATGGGCTCAAACAGGAAGGCAATGGGAAGGGAAAACAGCAGCAGGAAGGTAATCAAGGAGAACTAGCCTAAATGGCAGGTGAAATGTATCAGAATCAGCCAATTACACAGGCAGCAGCCCAGCCCAAAACACTACTATAAACTAAGCAAACACCTTCCCCACTGGTTTTTCCCCACACTCTACACCACTGGTGTATACAAGCGGGGAAATTAAAAAAAACAAACCTACAAAATGAGAAGAGCTGCAGCAGGCAACATAGAACAACATGTGCAAGAGGCTAAGGGTGGTGAGGATGTGAATGCTGCCGAACAACCCACAGTGAGGAGACAGATTAGAGTGTACAGACCCAGGGTAGCCTACCAGGGGCTACATGAGCTGGAGATAGTGGAGCGCTTCAGAGTGGACAGAGACCTCCTACAGCAAATAGTTGAGCTGTGCTGGCCACACCTGACACACCTAACTGACCGAGGGGAACCCATCCCAGTGGATACCAAGGTATGTGCAGGCCTAGGTATACTAGCCACAGGTACCTCCCGAAGCACAACTGGGGATATCATGGGGATCCCACAGGCATCAGCATCCAGAATATTCCACCAGTTCCTGGATGCCATGTCAGCACACGTCAGTGAGCATGTATATTTCCTCAACACCCGTGAGGTGTTGACCAGCAATATGAGTCTCTTCCACCAAACAGCAGAATACCCTGGGGAAGTGGGTGCTATAGACTGCACACACACACACGCATCAAAGCACCACCCAGTGAGCAGGGTAGGGCCTACATCAACCGCAGGGGCATCCCCTCCATTAGCTGCCAGGTCGTATGTGATGCCCAGGGCATTATAATGAATGTGCGTGCTGGCTGCCCTGAAAGCTATGACGATTCCCACATATGGCATCTGATGCAGCTGCACCAGAGATTTTCCAATGGGGACATACCTTAAGGTCACCTAATGGGGGGTGCTGGGTACACATTGGAGCTGTGGCTGATGACACCCATCAGAAATGCACACACACCTGAACAAGAACGCTATATTGAGGCACACGCACAGGCCAGACATATAATGGGGTGTGTGTTTGGGATGCTCAGGTCACGGTTCCAATGTCTGGACACATCTGGTGGAGCCTTGCAGTATTCACCAGCTACATGTACCCAAATTGTTATGGTATGTGCTATGTTACACTATATGATCCTGCGGAAACAGCTGCAGCAATTAAGCATGGGGCAGGGCCACACAGCCTCCCAGCAATGCCAAGGCCTGCACAGCCACAGAGTGACCTGGAGAAGAAAGAACCTGAGCCTGCCCCAGTAGCCAGAAGGAGGCATGCCCAGTATGCCCTGGCCTTGGCAGAGAGGCAACGCATAGCACATGCACTGTCACAGTGGGGTCCCAGGGAATGACACCTCTCTCTGACTCGCACATACAGTAAAAGGGATGCCAAACCTGACACCACCTGTGCTCAACCATGTATAGGGAGTGTACTATGTGCACCTATATAGGCAGCCCTCCAGCACCATCCGCAAGTCTGGCACACTCACAAGGTAAGTCAATCAACCTACCAATTGCCAAATGGAGTAGAATGTGTTGTCACCTGTAGCTATGGTATGGATGTGAGCATGCAAGAGAAGTGGGTGGCTGAATGTTATGGCAGGAGACAGTAGACACCCATAGTGGCACACTGACATGTGTAACAAATACTGGAGTCACCATAATAGCCAGTATGACACAGAGTAACAAAACACACTGCAGGAAATGTGCTGAGTGACATGTGTGTCCATATGACCCACATATGCCAGTCAGGATGGTTCACATACCCAACAACTGTCGCAGCCAGCATGACAGGTGTAGACAAACCCAAACAGGGCCTGTGCCATGGCTCCAAAATGATGGCTATTGTTAACCTCACCCCCAGGCCTACACAGACAGACCACAGCAGGGCAGGCAGTGGGATGTTAGTTCAGAAGGGTAGGAAGTCAGACAATAATATGTATGGCAACCAAAGCCACGATCTGTAGTACACTGGTGTGCCTCTAGTCAGCATGATAGTTAGCAATACAGAATGAAATGGAGTATATGATATAACAGTACAGTCATAGCAAATGTGTACAAGTGTCACTTGTACCCCCCTCATCCTACATAGCAATATAATAACAGTCAGGTGTGACCCCCCCCCAACCCTGTGTAAACATGTAGAAATAGTCAGGTGTGCCCCCCATCCTACATAGTAATGTAATAACAGTCAGGTGTGCCCCTCCACTCCTGTGTATAAATGTAGAAACAGTCAGGTGTGCCCCCCCTGTTATGCAGAAATGTAGTAACAGTCAAAGCCAACTGATCAATGGATACCCTGCAGAACACAGCATGCCACCTGTTGGTGTACAACACAAAGGTCAGCACTGCAACACAAACTACCTGGACACGATCCACACATCCACTACAGATGGCCATACTGGGCATGCTCACACATTTAGACAAATGAAGGCAATGTCAGTGAACAACATACTGAAAGGTCATGCTGGGCATGCTCATGCACTTAAACACATGAAGGCCATAACTGCAAATACCAGTGGACCAGACATATCTGGTAGTTGCAGATGTTAGTGCAGACACTCATCAGTATGCACCACTCATGCCTTGCACACACAGTGGATAGGACTACAGACATATAGGTCAGGGCGACACACTATAATACGCCAAAGGTGGACGTACATAGATGTGTGGAAGAGGGTGAGAGGGTGACTGCGACAAGGAGCCATCCAGGCCTGTCCCACCCAGCACACAGCCAAAGGGCCCCAAACACATGAGGAGCATGTGTCACTCACTGCAGGTACTAGCCACGAGTATCTGCCAGCATTACAGACTATGTGGTGCATGTGCCAGCTGTGCAACGACTGTACAAGGAAGTAGTCATCTAGCAGCTGTATACATGTATCTGTGACATATGAACCCGTGTGTGCCCGCATGTGGTGTGTCAACCCATACATGAATGGGTTATGGCCCATGCACGCACCGCCCTCCCCATAGCCCTACTGTGACAAGCCTGCTGAGGTAATCCAATGAGAAATACACCTTTGGGAGAGTTGTAGCCCAGTAATCACCATGGCACATCCCATAACTGTGTACTGCTGTAGTGTGATAGACTAGTTAGGTAGGAGGTCTAACCCCAGACTTAGCAACTGTGTGTGTGAGTGTGTGCATTTTTGTGTGCGTGTCTGTCTGTCTCTGACTGTGTAGAGTGCAATGATTTTAAGGTACTCACACTCCTTACAATTCATATACCCAACTTTGGCAAGGCTGCTGATGTCACCCACCTAGAAATACACCTCTGGGAAGGTTGTAGCCCAATAATCTCTGTAGCGCATCCTGTAACTGCATACTGCTGTAGTGTGATAAAGTAGCTAGGTAGGTGTTCTAACCCCAGACTAGGCAACTGTGTGTGTGTGTGTGTGTGTGTGTGTGTGTAACTCGTATCCTGTGTAGAGGTGGTTGTGAGTGTGTGACACCTGTGGCCAATGTGGAGCGGGTTTTGCATATTTCTGATATGGTGACCCTACTAAATATCACAATGTCCACCGTACAGGGATAACAAATGTGATATAGCTGAGCAGCTGGGATGCAAAGCCATACCCATACATGTGACATCAAGGCCAGGCAATCACAGTTAGCAACCCCAGTATTACCCAGAGCACACTCTCAACCCATGTCTCATACACACACACACATGCCTAGGCAAAAGCCAATATGTGAGTAGTACACTGCATATTGGCCACTGATAGTAACTATGGAGTGATAGCAGTGGGCTACAGAGGACATGTCACCCTGTCCATCTGTCCAATATGCACATACATGCTGACAGTGCACCTCCCCCATGTTCCCCAATGGACACCTGCACCACCTGTGGTGCCATCACATGTGACTCACAATGGACATACCATGCCTGACAACATGCCCTGTATGGACAGATGCCATTGACACCAGGGAATGATGTTAGCATGCTATCAATGTAGGTGCAGAGTAAACCTGGTGTGCATTACCGGTCCCCGCCACAGGTGGGCAAGGCTGGCACATATGATGATAATCTGTGTTCACAACATGGGCCAGACACCCCAGGTACAGTTCCACATGTCACTGTACATACATGTGGGAGGTGTGCACATCCCAGACATTGTCCATGTCATGGACTAAGGAACACATACATGGGCAAGTGATGCACAGCATTGGCCACATACAATAGTCACCCAGGTGACTGGATGGGGGATACAATACCCACCTGTGTGGGCAACTGTGAAAACTATAGCCCTGAGACACAATGCAGACCATTGTCATGTGGCCTGATGCCAAGGTATACCCATTGCCTACCCTTGTATAGCCTGGTTGCCGCAGTCAACCACCACACACCCATGCAGACATGCACCCATGCATGTCAGTACTGGCACCCTGTGTGTTTGTCTGTGTGTTGTATGGTGCGCATGTTCACATCCACACTCACCACAACCACCATGGGCATACTGAAGCATGCTGTCTGATGTCAGACACCTCCTCATAGCCTTTGCCCATACAACCGCTGTATGACCTGTGTGCTGCATGCGATACCTGCACAGTGATGTGTTGTGGCAATCCCGTTACTGATGAGTTGTACTCCTGGCCTTGACAAGTGTGTCGATGTGTGCGTGCCCCTGTGAGAGTGTGGCTGTGTTGACACTGGCACCTGTTCATGCGGACAGGCACATGTACGTCACCTACCATATAACTACTGTATCCCTGTTGCAGATGTCACTCACCATCACATATATGTTCTGAGGGCTCCACAACAGGTAACCCATGTGGCGCAGCCAATAACTGCATCGAACTGTGATAGCACTACATAGTTGTCAGGGGTCTGATGCCCTGAGCTGATAGGTGAGTGATACAAACAAGCTGCAGTTTTACTCTCCCACCCCTCCCTGACATGTCTTTGCCTCTGTCTGCCTCTCCCACTCCCTCTCTGGTGGATGTGGAGACCTACACCTGCTTTGCTTAGACAGCAGCATGTGTATTTTAAGTGATGCTCATGATCAGCTGATGGCCTCTGCATGAATTGCAGCCCCCCCCCCCAAGCTGATTGCATGTGCAACAGCTGTGGTAACATTCCCACAGCCAATTGCATGGAAACACACTCCAATATCTAAGAACATCATGTTGGTGTTGGCTCTTGTCATTCACTGTGAGCAGGAACTAGATCTGTTGGTTGGCAAACAGCATCTGAGATGGATTGGGAATTTACCTCTAACAACATACACTGTGGAAACAGGGCAACACACAGGAGGGGGATGTCCCTGACATGCCTACAGACTGTAAGTGCTGCTATACTGCATGTGGAGTACTGTTGGTTTAACAGTGTGTGTGTGGATATGTCTTTCCTACATGTCTCCATACCTGCCATGTCAGTTCCATGTTTATGTGGAATCCCCATCTGCAGAAAGGGCAGTGTGTTGTCCCTTTTATTTCATGTGTTACCAACGAAGCATCTATCTGTGGACAGCTGACGGTAGTTTGAGGACTGCAGTCTGTAGATGGTGAACACCTTGACAGTTACTGGCGTCTTATCCCTCATAGGAAAAATGTTACCACAAACCCTGTTACAACAGTAAATGTATGAGGTTATCACAGCAACATGTCATTATTGGCCGTGTGTGTGTGCTGCCAGCCACAACTCTGTCAACCTGTGTACATATGTTGTGCATGACGTGGTGCATATGTGCTGTACACCATAGGTTCATAGGTTCATAGATTAGTACTAAGCTAACTGCTCTTGCGAGCCATTTTAAGCCTAGCCAGTTATACCTTGTGAGACTCAAACCCTGCACTTTCTGTTTGTAAGGCAAACACCTTAATCATTAGGCCACCCTCCCAACCCTAACACTAATTTCCATAATTAGTGTCATCATATCTGCTAACAAGCCAGTGAGATATCAGACAGCTTCACGTTATGTACAGTAGGGGTTATATTTGATGACATAACCTGGACATTCTGTGGATGTTTGTACAGTCCTCCCTCTGTGTGGGCATCAGTGTTACAGACAGCAGGTAGCAATACTTCTTACAGGAGAACCAGCACACTCAGGGCAGCTACATATTTGTAGGTTAGCCTCAAAATTGCTTACTTTGTGTAAGCAGTGCTTACCGTCGCGCAAACACAAACCTCCGGTTACATATGTCTACAGATAGTTTGCGTCAGATTTGCTGAGCCTGTACACTTAAACTCACTTACCAGTGCTGACATATGCTTACTACAGCTTATTGCTGCTTAACCTAACTATTGCTTTATGCATTATGACACCGATGTACTCCAAGTCATATATATATATATATATATATATATATATCTATATAAAATGTTATTTCGTGGGTTATGCAACATACATATTACCCATAACGTGGTTTGACATGGGAAATGGTATGTCTCAGTACCTTCCCTGTGCCCCCCCCACCTTTCTCGCTGACATCCATGGGCCGGTCCCATTAGAACGGATTCATCCAACCCCGGCATGCCTCGGTCCATAATGTCATACCAATCATTCCCTCCCCCCCATTCCCCCTCCACATCAATCATCTTTCCTACACGTTCCAGCCGAATCTAACCACACCACTACACATTGCCCACTCTCCACTTCTTGGGACCCTTCGTGTAAGATGTCCCAACCCATGGATCTTCAGACTTCCCACACATGTAGTCCGCGAACATACGTTACCGTCTTTGCTTACCTTTGAGGCATGGTTAGTTACCCCCCCCACCCAAGGACACTTTTAGCAGAATTTTTGGGATCGTCCTGCCAAGGACGTACATACGTTTGTTTAAGATTACACTTAGCAGGTTGACACTGTGCCTCCCACTGGTAGTATCTTGCCAGTAGTCTGGGAGGCAGTGCTGTGCTACGCTTAGCGGTGCGTATTGTTTGATATGCATGATATTTGCCTTTGGCATTGATTTCCCATTCATCACTTGTTATATACGTGTCTTGTATCCTTGAAATATATGTACGTACACTGCATGGGGTCCCGGGAACTTCTACACTTAATTACAATAACACCTCACATCTGGACTTACTGCAGTACTCCAGTTCACATATGTATGTTCTGTAGTCAGTTATGGCACATATGACTGTATACTGATGTCTTCCACAGGTTCAGTTTGGTTATACTATGGTAAGGACATGTTTACTACTACCTCATTCTTCTGTACTTCTGTGATGACTTGGAATATAGCTACTGGGACTATTGTATATAGGGTCCCAGGTTCGTGACCTGCATGGCTGTTTATTTTGTTGCTGGGCTGACAAAGACCCATTGGATACAGAGTGATTAAGGCACTTTAAAGCAGTTGTAAGGCCTTAAGCCCGCTTACTAGTGCGTACATATGCTTACTACTGTTTATTTGTGCTAACACCTGCTTACTAGTGCCTTATTCTGTCTGACACTGATACATCAGATGTGCATTTCTTGCGGTACTCCAGTTCATATATATGCTATTTAGTGGGTTTTGCAACAAAACTATTGGTTATAACATGCTTTGCCATGTAAAATAGATTGTGCTACAGTGGGACTCAAACCAGGAATGCCTGCTCATTGATCAGATGCTCTACACACTACACTATTGCTGTTCTGCTTCATTTGCATATTTCCACCATAATGTCAAACCCATGTTTCCTTCCCCCGGCCCACGAGCTCTATGTACACAGCATCCATCCATTCTCCAGTTGCTAGCCCAGCCATACCACACCTCCACACATTTCCCTCTCTGCACATCTTGGTACTCCTCCAGTATACTGTCTTGACCCAAGTTTCTGCAGGCTCTTCATCCGTTTAATCCATGTACGTATGAGCCTTCCCTTGATCCTCCTCCGATACTGGAGACATCGATGTGACTCACAATTTTTGGTTTGTCCCACCAGGGACGGACCTGTTGTTGTGTCAAGAGTAGACTTAGCTGGTCGACACTGTTTCTCCCACTGGTAGCATCCTGCTATGTATGTATGAGTAGTAGTGGTTTGCTCACACACCTGGCCAGCCTCATCTCCCGGTTCTGCGGAACTGATGCCCCAGGTGAGACATTTTGTGCATGAAGCACACCCACACTCCCCCACAGCGTGCACCGTTTTTCATTATTCTCTTCAGTATTATGCAAGACTACTCTTCTCATAGTATGATTGGACAGGCACTGTTCTTTGACAGACACAGACTGCTCGAAATACTGTGATTGAGCAATGTACACATGTTTGCTGGTATAACTCTACATACTTACATACATTTCCTATACTGTTGAGTGGCTGCACTGGATGATATGTTTGTGATAACAGCAGATGAATGTGTATTTGCCATGGCTTAGTGTTAACTCACTTAGACTATAGTGTGCAGGGACGGGGGGGGGGGGTTGCAACCTGTGAGTGTAGATGATTTTGTTAATGGGCACGACAAGAGCTTTTGGCTACAGAGTGACTAAGGCACTGTAGAGCAATTGCAGGCAGGTATGCACTGGGTTGCGCTAGGCACAGCATTGTTGACCTCCGGTTGTGGTGTCTTACATTGAGTTAGCTTCTACATTGCTTAACCAGTGTGGGCATTGCTTACCGCCACCCAAACCGGCTAAAACCCGCTTGCTCCTGCATACCCCTGCGCTACTTCATGTATTTAGTTTATATTTGTTGACCGGGACAATCGGACTGGATGCTTGTCCATTTTCAGTGATGGCCCTGGGAGCAGCGCTCCACAGTAAACCCCAGCTACTCATTACAAGTAATACTGAGGTGTTCATATTCATAGAGAGTAACAGACTTAACATAGCTACGTACCACATTCTTCATGCTTAGTTTACGTTAACATGTCAATATTATACATGCTTAGGTCAAGTTTACATGTCACATATGACTGTTGACAGTTTAAGGTGATGTTGGATTCCAGTTCAACAGTTCTGGATAGGTTACACTCAGGTATTCGGGTTAGATTTAGTTATTCCATACCTGTCTGGCAGAGTAGTCAGGCACACTAATGTCCCACTCCCCAGGCTGAACAGGGAGAAAATTACAGTCAGCTGCCTGTCGGGTGCCAGGATCCGCCACATAACGCATGCACTCAAGTCACTCCACAAGTACAAATATGACTCTGTCATTGTCCATGCTGGAGTGAATGACTTGAGACATCCCTCCCTGGAGTACATGAAAAGAGACATGGAAGAGCTCTTGGATCATTTGGCCCAGGCAGGTATGACCCTAACCCTGAGTAGCATCCTGTCTTCACTCAGAATGATACCACAGTATAAGGACAAAATGATTGACTTCAACAACTGACTAAGCTCATGGTGTCATTCAAAGGGGATCCAGTATCTGTCTGCCTGGGAAGACATGATTGACAAACCATGATGCTTTGCCAGAGATGGTCTGCACCTGTCATCCCTGGGATTCAGGTTACTGGCTAAAGCTCTTGTCACCCCTATAGTGCCTTTTTTAGGCAAGGTTCAAAGGATAAAACCACCACCGTAATAGATACAAGCATGCAAAATCTGAAGGTAATGTTACTCAATGCTAGAAGTCTAAACCTCAAAATGCACTCTGTCGAGGCACTCCTAAAAATGGAGAACATCGATATCTGTACAGTAACTGAGACCTGGTTCAAGGCTCTAAAGAGCACCCCTGCAATTCCAGGCTACAGCTCTTACCACACTTAATGGCCACAAAACCAAAACCGAAACACTAAAGGTGGAGAACTGTCCATATTCACCAAGGATATTCACACCTCCAGGCTAGTTGCCCAACACAATGCATCTGAAATTCTCCAGGTGCAACTAACACTAGGTAAGACTGCAATCCAAATTGTAGCTTGCTACAGATCCCCACCATGCCCCAAGATTCTCACTACACCTTTCTAAACATACTGGAAAATATTAAGATACACCAAATACTGGGTGATTTCAACTACCCTGCCATTAACTGGGAAAACTATTCGGGTACCAACTCCTTTTCCCAACGGTTCTTGGAATTCATAAATTCCAACGCCCTGGATCAACTAATCCATTGTCCCACCAGGGGGGCTCCAATATCCTAGATCTGGTCATTACCAACATGGGAGATAGATGCTCCACACCAGTGGTCACCCCCTCATTGGTCAGGTCTGGCCATAAGCAAATAACCCTTGACATCCACATCCCACCCCCACCCTCCAGTAAGGAAACCTCCTTAAAAAACTTCTCCAAAGCCAACTTCATGCTACTGAAGTCAGAAGTGACAAACTTCATGACACTCATGCAGACGGGATCTGAAAGTTTGACTGCAGAATCCTACACTAAGGCTCGGGATCTGAAAGTTAGACTGCAGAATCTTACACTAAGGCACTGTACAAGCACATCCACTCGTGCATGAATCGTGCCATCCCAAATAGAACCACGATGCTCTTCTCCAAAAAAAGGAAGCCAATCTGGTGGTCCCCTGCTATAAACAAACTATACAACAGAAGGAGGAAACTGTTGCAGAGAAGAGGAAAATCCAAGGATGCAAAAAACTCCCTCATCACCCTCAGTAAGAAGCCGAGATCCCTCAAAATCCTCAAAAGCTAGTTACAAAAATAAAACTGCCAAAAATTCCAAAGACAACCACAAGGCATTCTATAGTTATGTCAAGAATCTAAATGGCAATGCTCAGATCTGCTCTGAGCTACAACAGAATGGCATTACATATACTGATCCCAAGGATATTGTCAATATCCTGGCAGATCGATTTAGTGCCAACTTCACCACTCTCTCACCCCCTAAAGGGCCCATCTCAATACCAAAAGATTGCCAAATTCCAGTAATCACAGCCACACAGGTAGAAACCGCACTCTCCAAAGCTAAGAATACAGCATCCATGGGACCAGATGACATCTCAGGCTGTGTACTACATGAACTACAAAATGAACTGGCACCTAACCTAAGTGTCATGTTTAATCATAGCATCACCTCAGGCGTCGTGCCCACTGTGTGGCGCACAGCTACAGTTATCCCACTCCACAAGGGGGGATCCACCTTGGATTCCGGGAACCACCGTCCCATCAGTCTGACGAGCCTGATCTGCAAGGGCATAGAACGCATTATCATGGAACTTATAAATAAAGACATTGGCAACCTTCAAACACTGGACCCCACCCAGTTTGGGTTTGTGAAGGGCCGATCTTGTCTCCTGAATCTGATTGATTTCTTTGAATCAGTCTCCAGAACTGTGGACGAGGGTAAGGCGGTCCACACAGCCTATTTGGACCTCACCAAGGCCTTCGACACCATCCCCCACTCTGGAATCATAGATGAACTTACTAAGCTGGGCATAAATCCCTACGTCACTCGATGGGTTGCCAACTGGCTTACTGACAGAACCCACACTGTAAAAGTAGCCGACTCCAAATCCATCTCCAGACAGGTGACAAGTGGAGTACCTCAGGGTTCAGTCCTGGGACCACTCTTGCTTGGCATCTACTTCTCTGAAGTACAGGCCAGCACTAAGGGACTCTGGCTAACAAAGTTCGCAGATGACTGCAAACTGGGAGCCATTACTGAATCCCCAAATGATGTGGATATTCTACAAAAGGGCCTTACAGAAACAGATGCCTGGTGCCAGAACCATTGGCTCAAGCTTAATGCCAAGAAATGTATAGTCATCCCCTTTGGAAAAAAACATGTACCCATGAATTACCACATAGGTGACAGTACACTAAACATCTCAGAAAGTGTGATGAGAGAGATACAGGTGGACAGTGGTCTCATTTTCGATAACCACATCGCCACAGCAGTCAGGAAATCCTTCTATGTGGCACACCTCATCACTAAGGGCTTTTCATCCAGAAAAAAGGAGGTCATTGTCTCACTGTAGTCATCCCTCATTAGACCCATTATAGAGTATAATGCCCCATTTGGTATGTACCTCACAAGACATCTGCAACAGCTGGAAAGGCCACAGAAATATCTCACTAAAAGAATCACAGACCTAAAGCAGATGTTATATGCTGACCATCTAAAAAATCTCCGGCTATACTCTGTAGCATATTGTCTATTCAGAGGCAATCTCTGCTTAACAAACAAGGCCATGTCAAACCTTGAGCTATTGGACATGCTCCACTTAAAGAAATCCCAATCCCTCAGAGCCACATGCTCCAGGGATCTAAACCTTGTCATCACACTGAACAAAACATGCTGGAGGGATAGGTTTCTGACCCAGAGACTCCCATACTCTGGAATAGACTGCCCATACATATCAAGCACAGTGCCCCCTTGGCCCTCTTCAAAAGGAACCTTGATGATTGGATGGGAGATAGGAAATTCACCCCGGGGATCATGTCAGTCACCCTGCTAGACAGGGGTCCAGAGAAGTAAATATTGTGGGAAGAAATATCCAGGGAATTGTTACGGCTAGGCTTGTATAGGCCCTAGGGCCGATAGCCTAGTACCATCCTATGAACCTATAAGAGAATAGTGAAGGAGTAGGTAGGTAGAGGGGGAGACATTGTAACTGTATAGTCGGCTGTTGGAATAATTGGTAGGGGAGCAATAGGGAAGGTCTGACAGATGTCGGGATAGGGAAGGTCTGACGGATGTTGGGATTTGTATGCGAGGCAGGACAAGAGGTGTCAGTTTCACTAGTTGATGTAGGGGTATAGAGTGTAAGTTGGGGGAGGGAGGGAGGATTTGTGATGCTCCTTCATGTGTTCCTTACATGTGTCCTGTGGGACAGCTGAGGTAATACATGTGGGTAGGGGGTTCCAGATTCTGCCAATATAGTTGGGGAAGAGGGTGTCACCTACTTGTAACTTTAAACATTAATAGAAATGAGAAAGGAGTTGATAGGTAAGTGGTGTTCATGGGGCACAAAGAGGGAGAGATAATAGGGGAATTATCTAGGGATGTACAGGAAGGCAGAAGGGAAGGTCCACAGCTGGCCATTTCTTCTATAGCAACAGCTGTGCATATACACTGCATTTGGAGGTTGATTTGGACACTCATACCCCTGGGTGGGGGTGAGGACTACAATAATAACTTGTGATGCCAATTAGATCGGCTTACATGCCTACAGTGGGGTGTTGTGACCATGTGTTCTTTGGTATTATGTAGTGGGTTTTGCAACAACACATCTGGTTATACCGTACTTTGCCATGTAAAATAGACTGTGCTGCAGTGGGATTTGCACCGGGAATGGCTGCTCATTAGGAGGCAGCTCTGCCCAATTCACACTATTGCTTACATCCCCAGGGCAGTCCGAATAGAACCGTTCTAGCCAACGCCTGCATGCCTCGGCCCATAATTTCATACCTATAGTCCCCCCCCGCCCCTCCTCTACAGCACTCATCCTTACTGTGGGTGCAGGCTGGGTATAACCACACCACTACACACTGCCCACTCTCCACTTCTCGGGACCCATCTCAAACGTTGCCTCGACCCATGGGTCATCAGGCTTTCCCAACCTTGTAGTTCGGGTACATACACCCTCTGCTTTGATAAATCATTGCATGGACGGGACTACGATCATGAAAAAATTTTGGGGTGTCCTGCAAGGGACGTTCCTGTATCTGTTGCAAGATTAGACTTGGTAGGTCCACAGTGTTCCCCCCATTCGTGTCCTGCCTGTGGTTTGGGGAGCAGTGGATTGTTTACTTTGTTTGTTTGTATGTTTCCCCTGTCTGGCTGGGGGGTAATACTACGTGTTACATGTATGTTGATTGGGCCCCTCACCCTCACTGGCAAGGCCTGTGATCATATGTCATTCTTATGTGCTGTATCATATCATAGATATATATCTGTGAGTGTGTGTGTGTGTGTATATATATATATATATATATATATATATATATATATATATATATATATATATATATATATATATATACACACACACAAACACATATATGCATGTATATATATATATATATATATATATATATATATATATATATATATACATTGCTATATATATATATATATATATATATATATATATATATATATATATATCAAAATGACATGTGAATGTATGGTTATCTGCATATGTACATATCTATATGTGGGTATTTATTTATATATATATATATATGTATATGTATATATATATATATATATATATATATATATATATATATAAAAATATAACTATATATATATATATATAAATAATCTATACACACACACACACACACACACACACACACATACACACACCTCTACATATTTAGCTACATGTCCTGTAATGTAGACTGGTATTGCTGGATACTATGTTTCGTGTGCATACTGGCCAACCTTGCTTTTTTTTTTTTTTTTTTTTTTTGCTTTTTTGGTATGCTTTGCGATACCTACAAATAAAACCATTAGTGTAAATGCAGTCACATGTGAAATCTATTGTTAGTACCAGGGAAGCATTCGTCGCATGCGGGACAACCCAAAAAACTGGGTATTCAACTTTCATCTAAAACCACAGCTACAAAGGTACCCATGGCTATGTGAATGGACTACAGCGTGTGCCAGACCTAGGATACAGGGGTTGGGACAACATACAGGATGGGTCCCAAGGGGGGGTGGGGTGGAAGGAGGGCATTATGTGGTGGTGTGGTAGCTACGGGCCGGTAACCAGGGAAGGGATGGTGGCTGCATGTGTGCAGCGAGGGGGGGGGGAGCTGTGGGTAATGAATGTATGGGTCGAGGATGGCCTGCGTTGGATAGGCCTGTACTGGTCGGCCCGCCTAGTGGGTGGGGGAGAGGGGAATGTGATGTCAACATGTGAAACATAAGAGGGACTAATTTAAATCCCTATTTAAATAAAACACTTATAATACAATGAGCTTGGTAGTGTATGGCAGGGCAGACGTGTTTGGCTGGGGGGGTGTGCCAATTCGTACGAGACGTATATTGTTTGGGGCCTCTCAAGCCCATTCACGGTGCATGTGGACATATATGTTTCTGTTACTCTACCATTGTTATCTACAGATGTCTGGCCATATATATCTATATGGGTATATATATTTGCTTACATATTTCTAACGTGTCCATATATACCTATGGAGATATATATTTGCGTACATATATATAACTTGCTGTGTATATGTGGACATACAGGTGATGACATATATATGCGTAGATACCAGCATTTGCATGTATATATGTTCATTTATTTGTATATATATATGTATATATTTCTGGATATATGTGTGACTACATCTATAGAAATGTTGTATCCGTTTAGATAGTAATATATTTACACACACACACATACATCTAGATGTAGGTATACATTCTCTGTACGGTTGCATGACTGGGCTGGAGTTATGTTTCCGACAACATATGATTCATGCATATCTGGCATGGCTTAGTGGTAAATCATTATGTGTAAGGTATGCATGTTCCTGGGTTCCAGCCTTGCAGAGGCTGTTTATTTTGTTGCTGGGCAGAAATCCGGCTGTTGGATACAGAGTGATTAAGGCACTTTAAAGCGGTTGTAAGCATGTTTGCGCGGAGGTAAGCACTGCTAACTTCAAGTCACAGTTTCTTACACCCAGTTAGCTTCTCCTTTGCTTAATCTGTGGAGGCAGTGCTTACCCCCATACAAACGCACTTGCACATGCTTACTAGTGCTTACATATGCTTACTACTGCCTATCTGTGCTTACACCTGCTTACTGCTGCCTTATTCATTATGATACTGACTCTTCACATGTGCATTTCCTGCAGTACTCCAGTTCATAAATATATGTTAATGGTGGGTTTTGAAATACAAATATTGCTTATACCATGCTTTGCCATGTAAAATAGAATGTGATGCAGTAGGACTCGAACTGGGAATGCCTGCTCGTTAGGCGACTGCTTTGCCCACTACACTAACACTATTACTGAGATGTTTCATTTGCATATATCTTCCTTGTTATCCTCTTCAGCCTTTTAAGCTGCTTTAACTGTAGCTAAGCAATGGGCACACACTCGCACCTAAGGTTAGCTGTACTCTGAGTTTTAGAGAACAATACAAGGGTTTCTTCTTTTGCTTTTTATGTCCTGTTGCTGTCGTACACATGGGGGACTGTTTGTGGGGATATGTAGACACCTATGAGCAGTCTTGCTCATTTATTTCCACTTTCTGCTCTTCAACATTGCAGGGGCTCCATGTAAGCCTGGGAGCTCAGGAAGCACGCCTTCATTAATATGCATAGCGCGCTGCCATCCTGCTCCTAAACAGGCACTTCCGTGCAGGACTAGACTAGTCCTGCACAGAAGATTAGTAAATCCGGTGGACTGTTTGCTTTCCTAAGGAGATTGTTACTTCATGTCGTTTTACACCTTTGATGTGCACTGATCATGAGGTTATAAAAATTAAACTACTGCTGCTGAATTCTGCCAAAATTAATTCTAAACTGATGCACAGAATATAAATATTATACTATGTATGTGTGTGTGTGTGTGTGTGTATAAATATATATATATATATATATATATATATATATATATATATATATTTAGATTCACTTTATAATTCCAAAATACTGAAATACCGAATTTCAGTATTTCGAAATCATAAAGTCGAACGTCCATAATCTCGACAGCACACAATCACGAACACATACAAACCATACACCACACAACACATACATCATCCAAATCACACTACAACAAACAAAACACACAAAAACACAAAAAATACAAACAAACCTACACTACATGTAAGCAGGGGCCCCCCCTGCACCCCCCATATGGGGGGATGTGCACCCCACACCCCCTACTTATATATACTAATTCCGAGATCGCACAAACATGAAAAGGAAACACACACCCACGCATTTCACAGTCCCTCGCACACACACAACCACACATATACATACATCCACATATTCAGACACACTCAAACTCCCACACAAAACCTGTACAAAACACTCACTTACCTTCAATTGCACCTACATCCATACACGATACACTCCCAACAATGCACGCCACGTACCATAAGCCATAACCGCAAATTTGAGATATTCTAATTTGCGATTATGCACTTTTGCAATTTTCAGTTTTCGACTTTATGATTTCGAAATACTGAAATTTGGTATTTCAGTATTTCGAAATTATAAAGTGAACCTATATATATATATATATATATATATATATATATATATATATATATATATATATATATATATATATATATGTATACATACATATAGACATGCCATTATTTTGGTTGAAACTCCTGAATGTTGACATATGTTTGGATGACATCATTTGTAAGAAACCTACAGATGTTCAACAGATATACAAGATGAACAGTCTCTGGAGTTATGGAATATACCCCTTCCCCTGGGATTGTACAATCTTGCAGTAAGTATAAGTAATTAGTAATTATCAAGGGATTTAGGAGTGCAGCTACTCACATGGGGGATGCGGGGAGGGGGGGTGTCTTACTTCCCTGTAAAAATGTTTTTGTATTCTTCCCTACATTTTTGTTTGCATGTGGTTTGGGGTGTTGAGCTGTTGTGGTCAGTGTTATTGCCATTGACTTTTTCGGTAAGCAGTGTCATATAAATATATATATATATATATATATATATATGTACACACACACACACACACACACACACATACATATAAATATATATATATATATATATATATATATATATATATATATATAAATACACATACATACACACATAAATATAAATATATATATATATATATATATATATATATATATAAAGGGTCTATATGACTACACACAAAGATCAGAAAAGCGAATGCATGTACATCGACACATTTACGTCGATGTACATACTGAGCAAAACACCTAAACAGTGAAAACCGGAACGCCAAACTTGTTTCATCATCCTAATGTGCCACACAGGTAAGTAAAATCTAAACTAAAACATTACATTAATTAGCTTTTGCAGGGGGGCAAGCCCCCCTGCACCCCCCCTACTTAAATATACCAACTCTGAGACCACACTACAGTGGGGAAAAGGATATATTTCCTTATCCCCACCATCGTGCTGCCAGTTATGTAACACGTTATTGGGAAAAGGATGCTAAGGATGGAGCTGCCAGGTAAGAGGAAAAGAGGAAGGCCTATGATAAGGTTTATGGATGTGGTGAGAGAGGACATGCAGGCGGTTGGTGTGAAAGAGCATGATGTAGAGGACAGGAAGAAATGGAAACAAAAGATCCGCTGTGGCGACCCCTAACGGGAACAGCCGAAAGAAGATGATGATGACTGATACAACCTTATTGAAAAGAGTTTGGCTCCATAGTAGGGGAGGGTAGTTTGTGCTATTAACATCCATGTACATTCAGATACTGAAATTAGATTATGCTGCCAAAGTACTATGCAAACTGAACCCAAGCAAGTACGGTGAGGAGACAGAATTATTGAATAAAGTTAACACTTCTACATGAACTTGTAGTACTGTTGCATGTTATATATTAGATGTTTTTAAGTAGGAGTATATTACTCAATACTGAAAAGATGCACTTTTTAAACTTGTCTTTAAGGGAAAGTGAACTAGGATAAACCCCCCGAGTCATACATATACCCAAAATCTATGTTCTTATATTGGAAAAAATCACTAAAATTACTTTGGATAAATTGTCTGAGTGGGAAATGTTGGATGTTTAAAATAGGTTTATTATTGCTTGTATCATGTCTTATAATAATATTTTATACTATGACTGGCCATTAATATTCTAAAACGAGCACTCTGATTGGCCAGCCCATCCAGCGTGCCAGCTGTAAATCTGCAAATATACCAACGGAAAAAGGTCCGGTCACCAGGACTTTTTTCCACTGTTATATTCTGTAAGTTTTATTTATTTATTTATTTTTTTTAACAAAAATAAAAAATAAATAAATAAATCTGTAATCCGGACTCTGAACATACGAGAGAGACAGGATGGAGAAAATACTAGGAAAATTAGCAACGTTATTTAAAACTAAACACACGTACCTAATTTTCTTTGTATTTCCTCCATTCTGTATGTCTTCTACTCCTAAACTGTTCGAAACCTTTTTTATTAAAAAAAAAAGACAAAAAAGAAAAAAGGAGCAACAGAGACCTTCTTTTCCCTGTTGCTTCCTTTCCAAAGCACTGATGTACTGGGTAAGTATCGAAACGCAAGTCCCATACACATGCGCAGTACATCAGAAAAAGCCCCATGATACCGAAAAAAGGCAGAAGGGTAGCACGGAGGCATTATACAAAGACATTATTTAAGAAAAGTACGTTTGTTTCTTAAATAATGTCAATGTATAACAGCAATAACCCATGTTTGGGTGTGGGCAATGCTGAATTTACCCACAGTTGCTTTGTTTGGTCACTCGGGCTTCACCCTTGTGACCGAACCACACCAACCACGGGTAAATCCAGCATTACCCACACCCAAACGTGGGTTATTGCTTAAATATATAATCTCAGCTACAAATGAGAAAGTGTCATGAGATATAAAGTTATGTAGACCCATCTTCAGCCATTGATTGAGTTGTTCACAATATAGCAATGAATAATTTAGAACAACTAAGCATTACTATAATCTTGATAAGACAGATAGCTGCATGGCTTATAAGTATGACAAAGTAGATATAATTAAGCAGTTGGACAGGCAAGATTCTAGGCTACAGTGAGGGTGTCTTACAGGGTGTATCCTGGGCTCATACTTCTTTAGCTTGTATCTTTTTTCTTCTGAAGTAAGCATATGACTTAAAATGGGGGAAATTATTACATCTATTATGGATAGGGCATGCCTGCAATAGAACATAACTAAATTGATCAGTTAAGCACAGGAGAATAACATGCTAATAAATACATAAAAAACTAAGCACATGAGCTGTGTGAAACATAGACTGAAGGGTGAACATTCAAAACAGAATACATTTATTGTCAGTAAGGATTCATTGAAGGATCTAGCTGTATGGGTAGATTCAGCTTTGATTATTTTCTTGATCATATTCACCAAATGGTTAATGATAGTTATAACACAGTAACCTGTATAAAATATTTAGAGTCTAGGAAATAATAAATGATGAAGCCATTGTTTATAATTTGCATTAGACCTAAAGCAGAGTATATAATAATGATCAGGAATCCTTATAAGAAAACTAGCATGAGGAATTAGAAAGAGTAGATCAGAAATATTGTACAGCAGGGGCATCAGTGGATGTGAAAGCTTAAGTTAACGTGAAATATTAAAGCACTTAAATTTGTAAAGTGTTTCATCTAGATATTTAAAGGAGACCTTATTGAAGTATAAAGGGAATAAGTAGCTGAAGTCTTATCACCCAAAGTGGATGTCTTGTCCATCAGAAAGGACACCTTGGGAGGTTGTGTCATATCAGCCTCCAACAGGGTAGAGGAAGAGGGAACATCAAGGGAATCAGGGTGCTCCAAGAACTTAAGTGACCCAGCATAGACATTTGAGATGACCATACAGCAACAGAAGTTTCAGGGTTGGACTTTTTAAACTTCATTTTTGCCAAGAAAGGGATGTCTGAAAACATCATACCCTGTGTCATCTGGTTAACTCTCTGATTTTCTAAATAAATTTTAAAAATAACCTACTGTGAAAAAGGTGTTAGAGACAAATGAGTGCTAAATATAACCAGCCTTATAATTATGGGCAGCTCCTAGACAAAATAAAGACTTGGAGTGATTGTTCCTGCATGGAATTTGCCTCCTGCAGTTACATTTTCCTCTCTTCAATGGCACAAACAAAATATTATTTTCATAAATAGAAGAAATAATATAAAGGTCCACAACAGGGATACTTACCTGCCCAAGGAAATTAAAGTACAGTTGTGTACACTTACCATAAATGTAGATGTTTGAGTGTATTCACTGTTGCAGTTACCACATTTGGGTTATCTGCCTGCAGGTAGCCCTCAGCCAGCCTGAATACCAGAGTCTTCGTATTTCTGCATCGGATGCTGTCGCTTCTTCCCTGATGTCAGGTCATCAAGGGTATAAAACATGCAGCCGATGCCATTACATCAGTTTTTCTTGCCCCAGATGTCAGGTGCCCCCACAATAGGGAGCAATTATATGGTATGGTACACCCCCATCAAAAAGCAAACACACAAGAAAAAATAAATATACCAACAAGAAGGAAAGGTAGAGCCAAGAGAAGTCAGGGGGCTGGAGGGAGGGTAACCAGGATTGCAACAGTGAATACACTCTAACATCTCCATTTATGGTAAGTGTACACAACTGTACTATGTTCTTCATATTTCACTGTTGCAGTCATCACATTTGGGTTGATTCCCAAACCTAAGGAAGGGAGGAGGAAGTAAAAGAGCATTAGGGCCAGCTATTAAGCCCTGCAAGACTGCAGTGGCAAATCCAGCTCTGGATTTAGAGAAGACAGGCATGTGGTAATGCTTGGTGAAGGTATGTACAGAGCTCCAGGTAGCAGCTTCTAGGATGTCCCTGGTAAGGACTCCTCTGAGAAATGCCGCACAAGTAGATTCAGCCCTGGTGGAATGTGATCTTATCCTCTGTGGAGTAAGTTTTCCATGGTGCTTGTAGCAGAAATGAATGCAATGGGCTATCCATTTAGGAATGGTTTGCTTTGAAATGGCCTTCCCCTCTGCTCCTGCAGCAAAGCCAACTAGCAGCTGGCCAGATTTTCTGAGAGGCTTAGTCCTGTCCAAATAGAATCTAAGTTGTCTGTGCACGTCTAGAGACTGCAATATTCATTCCCCCTTTGTTTTGTGGATTAGGGAAAAGGGTAGGCAAATAAATGCACTGATTTAGGGCCACACTAGCACCACCTTGGGTATAAAGGAAGGATTAGTCCTGAGGGAAACCCTGTCCGCATGGGTTCCACTGACATGAGGGCCCATAATTCATACACTCTTCTTGCTGAAGTGATGGCTAGAAGGAAGGCTGTTTTCCAAGAAAAGAATTTCAACTCTGCTGTTGCAGCTGTCTCAAAGGGGGGAACAGTGAGCTTTTCCAATACAAAGTTAAGGTCCCAGGCTGGAGTGGGAGCTCTCCTAGGAGGTCTTACATTTTTGACCCCTCAAAGGAATTCTTTTAGCAAGGGTTGAGAGAAGAGGGGTGGCACAGTATTATAATGTGCTGAAATGGCAGAGGCATGAATTTTAATGGACGAGAAGGATAGGCCCTTGTGGAGCATTTCTGTTAAGTACTCTAGAATATGAGGTAAGCTGGGCACCGTAGTGCCCATCCCCTGAGGCTGGCTCCAGAAACAGTATCTTTTCCACTTTTCAGCATAGGATTTTCTAGTACTAGGCCTCCTTACCTCCAGAATGACATCCAGCACCTGCTTACTGAGGGATGCTAGAGGAGAGCTCAAGGAATTAGCCAGGCTGCAAGGTTCAGGGTTTGAAGCTGAGGGTGCAGAATCTGGCCCACCTGCTGGAACAGCAGGGAAGGGGTCTGAGGCAGGTGCCACGGTTGTAAGCAGTGTCATACTGCGCAAGAGGGGGTATCGTTGCTGGTGTGGCCAGTCTGGTGCAATCAGTATTGTCCTTAGCTTGTCCTGTTTGATCTTTAGTAGAACCTTCGAGAGGAGAGGCAGAGGGGGAAAGGCATAAACCGAGAGGCTTTCCCAGGTAAAGGACAGGGCATCCACTTTCCAAGCTTGACTGTGGGGAGTTCTTGTGCAAAATTTGTTCAACTGGTAGTTCTGAGGTGAGACAAACAGGTCTACCTCTGGAGTCCCCCATTTGTTCCTCAAGAGGTTGAATATTTTGGGTTCTAGTTTCCATTCGTGTGGGTCCATGAGATTTCTGCTTAAGTCATCTGCCAGTGAATTTAGTTTGCCTGGCAGGAATTGTGCTTGTAGGTGTACTTGGTAGCTCAAGGCTGTGTTCCACAGAGCCATGGCTGGTCTGCAGAGAGGGTAAGAGTGGGTCCCCCCCCCTGCTTGTTTATGGACCACATAACTGTGGTGCTTTCTTGTCTTTACCAATAGTTGTCCTGGAAGAATGCAGTCTTTGAAGGCTGTCAGAGAATTCTGTACAGCTAACATTTCTTTCTGACTGATATGCAGGTGCATCTGTCTCAGGTTCCATTTGCCCTGAACGCACTGCCCTGCCATGTGAGCCCCCCATGCATAGTCTGATGCATCTGTTGTTACGGTTTGGGCAGCAGGGGTAAAGTGAAAGGGAGTCCCTTGTTGTGGTAAAAGGCCTCTGCCCACCAAAGGAACTCTGTCTTCATACAAGGAATGATAGAAATGATTGTTTCCACGTCCTGAGAATGTTGACACCATAGGCTTTTTAGATACCATTGGAGTTTCCTCATAGGCATTCTTGCATATGGAATTAGTAGAATGCAAAAGGCCATGAACCCCAGAGCTTGCAGTATTTTCCTTGTAGTTAGCTGGGGTTTTGTGGGAAATAGTTTGAAGTAGGTTGTCAAACTTGCTTCTCCGGAGTAAGGAATGCCATCTGGGAAGTTGTGTTCAAGCTTGCTCCCAGGAATACAATCTGTTAGCAGGGTACTAGGTGAGATTTATTTTCATTGATGGTATATCCCAGTGAGGTTAGAAGTTTCTTTATGAATGCCAGGTGTTGTAATAGCAAGTCCTGGCTTTCTGCCTGAATCAGACAATCGTCCAAGTATGGGTAAATTTGAATATTTCTCTGCCTACAAAATGCAATGGCTGGAGCTAGACACTTTGTGAACACCCTGGGCACAGTAGATAAGCCAAAGGGAAGTGCAGAGAACTGAAAGTGCATAAAGCCCGTCCTGAAATGTAGGTATTGTCTGCAGGATCCTCTTATTGGGATGTGCAGGTAAGCTTCCTTTAAGTCTAGGGTTGCCAACCAGACATCCTTGGCTAGCATAGGAAGAAGCTGTTGAAGAGTTAGCATTCTGAATTTTGGAACCACCAGAAAGGTGTTGAGAATAGAGAGGTCCAGGACAGGACGCCAGGAGTCGTCTTTTCTGGGAACCAGAAAAAGTTTTGAATAAAAACCTTGTCCCCTTTGTTCTGCTGGGACAGGTTGAATAGCCCTGATACTGAAAAGAGAGAGAACCTGCTGTTGGGCCTCCGCCCACTGCTTTGGGGGTAGGTCTGGCCAACCATTTGGGGTTGGTAGTGTGTGGAAGTGGAATCTGTATCCTTGGGAAACTATGTTCAAAACCCATTTTTCCTGGGTAATGATTTCCCAGTTTTTTGCATGTAAGGCGACCTTTCCTCCTAAGGGAGCAAGTAGTTGAGCAGGGCTTGGAAGGGTTAAGGCTAAGTCATTGTGTCATTTTTTTCATAGGGGGGTGGCTTACTACTCCCTGCTTTGGAAGTGGGAGCCCCCCACTGCTAAGATCTGTGCGTAGCCTGAGACTGTAGCCTAGGTGGTCTGCTGTTCCTGCGTCAGGACTGAGAAGGCTTGGAAAGGACTGGAAAGGACCAGTTCTTTGAAGGCCAATGCCTACTGAATCAGGGAGACTGTACTTGTAGGAAATCTTTAACAATTTGCATACATTTAGCTTTTTCCTCCATCCTTTTGAGGACTTATGCTTTGTTGCCAAAAAGGCGGTCTTGGTTTAAGGGAGCATCCAGTAATTTAGCTTTAACATGATCTGGCAAGTCTTGTTCCAGACCCAGTGACAGCAGCCCTGTAAGATGCTTCTAAAGCGTCAAAACCACATTGCAAAGTATGTTTACCAACTTGTTCTGCAGAATGCATTAAATCTTGCAATTCTTTGTGTTCAGCACAGTCAGGAATCAACATCATTTTCTGTTTAAGTAGTCCCATAATATGCTGCCGATACTTTAACATATGAAACTGGCAATTTAAAGCCTTAATGGCCAAAGTAGCAGAAGTGTACACCTTCTTACTCCATCTGTCTAAGGCTCTAGAATCTTTATCAGAAGGGATAGGATTTTTGGCAGCAGTAGCCTTAATGCCTTTTGGTCCTTGGGAAATGGTCTCTGGATCCACAAAAGGATTCTTGAAGAGGAACTTGTGAGGTTCAGGTACTCTGTAGTACCTGTCAGGTTTTCTGGGAGCTGGAGGCAAAGTGTCTGGGGTAAGGCTAGATTCCAAGAAAGCATCATCTACAATGTCCAGAACAGGAGGGATAGCTAAAGGCCTGTGTTGATGCAGGAGTAAGAATTCCCCAAGTCTCTTTTTGGACTCAGAGTAATCCTGGTTTTCCCAGCGGAAGTGCTCCCTAAGAGTATGCAACGTTTCACTGAAAGAAAAATCTTCTGGAGGGGAAGCAGAGGGAATGGAATCCACTGCATCAGAATCCTCATAAGTAGATAGGGACAAATCCTGGTAATCAGGAGCAGAAATATCAGATCCCTGATCAGAAGAATCAGAAAGAAAACCAGTTCTAAGTCTCTTGGAGGGGGAAGGCTGGCTTCCCCTAATTAAAGCAATAAGGTCTTCAGCCATTCTAAGCATTTGTTTTTGAGGCATATGGGCCTGAGCCTGCGGTTTGGTCGTCAGTTTTGTAGGTGTAGTGCGAGTTTTTGGCCTGAGGAATTCAGAACTTCTGGATGGAAACAATGGCGTCGGTTTAATATGAATGTCTGTAGGCCTGAATACACCCGCAGAAGCCGGTGCCTGCACAGCGGCTCCAGACCCATCCAAGGTAGAGACATCTGCAGGTTCCATAGTTAAAGAAGCATCTCGCGGTACACCGGACTCCGAATGGGTAGAGGCCTGCGAATCTGAAGTAGCGGGTATCAGGGGCTGCGAAAGCGCCTCACTGAGTAACAGCGGACTGGCAACTAGCTTAACAGAAGTGTCGTCAGCAGTTTTGGACATATGCGGTCTGCTTCTGTCTTTATCCTTATGTTTTTTGGAAGATCGGTAGTCAGATGGCTTAACAAAGTCATTTTGTAGTATGTAGATAGAGTACGAAAGTAATTGGCTGCAAAAATGGCCAGACGACGAATAGTTCAGGCGTTGAACAAGGCACAAAACCGACAGCGAGGGACGTTGTGGTCTGGGCAAAAACAGGGGATGCAGTAAGAATGAAAATCTCTATGAGGTATTTGCTTTTGCTTCTGGCACCACCTGGCAAGAAAGACTGATGTAATGGTGTCGGCTGCATGTTTTATACCCCTGATGACCTGACGTCAACAAAGAAGCAACAGCATCCGACGCAGAAATCCAAAGACTCTGGTATTCAGGACAGTTGTGAGGTTATTTCGCATTTACTTTTTTGATATCACTTTTCAACAGCATGCAGCTGCCCTTCGTTTATGTTTGGTATTTTGTTTTTCAATGACACGTGAGTCAGGATTATAATGCAAACCCTGATTACTTTGGGTGTGGTGTTTGTTAGACAGGAGGAATGCATTTCTTACACTCAAACTTTGTAGTGATGGCACAGTGAATTTTTAGGTTGCATATGATTTGTATTGCAATGTGGTGAGTTGCATAAACAAGCAGAAAAGAAAAAAATGCTGCAACTATGTATGTTAAAAGAGCTTTAGGAGAGTTCAGATTTTACAGATGTGAACTAAATTCACCTACTAAAGTATTCTTGAATAAACTCACTAAAATTATTTCTTGGTTGTACCCATGCTGAACAGTTTTACAGATGACCTCCCTGAAGCACTGTTTGTACACCAGGACCAGGGATAATTCTTTAGCAATGTGGAACACAGTTTGTCTTTTCCACATGCCTGCTGTTGAAAGCTGACTTAGCTGTTGAGTGCTTCTAATGTAACAGTGCACCTTTTTTCTGTCACATCACATCAATGAGTAGTAAAATCCATTACATCTTTTTTCCATTATATATACACTTATACAAGTGTGTTGCAGAAAATATTTAAATTTGTGTCTACCTCCAAAGCGAAAAAAAAAACAAAGAGCAGTCACTAATGTAAGCAATTCTTCTCTACATTTCAAAGTGAAGTTATAAGGTTTTACTATCACCATGGGGCTGTAAGTAAAAGAGCACACACAGGAAACTGTTAGCATTTCCTGAAGTGTTAAATTACCCTTCCCCACAGTACTGAAACTTGAGCCCTCAGACCAAAAGCTGCCTAAATGTAAACAATAGGATCACATGACAGTTTACTCAAAACAATGAGAACTGCAGGGAATCTTGACACTCTCCCTTTAGGCTCAGCTGTTGTGTGCTGAAAGTCAGCCTCTGTCAACCCAGCTAATTTATTTTCTTTATCCTGTAACTGCTGTTTCTTTAACTCTTTACTAACCAGATTTTTCTTGTCTTGTGACTGCTGTTGAAGAGTTTCAGTTTCTTTCTGTAATTCTGCTTGGGCTGCCTGATATTTCTCAGTAACCTGTTCTGCTGAATCTAAAGCTCCTTTGCACTTTTGAAAAAATGTTTGTATAACTGTCTAAACTTCCTGAACTCATTCTGTCTTTTAGAAGTTTATTAAATTATTTTTTAACAAGATGTACTAGAGGTTTTGTCAATAACTGATTTGACTGTTGTAACTCTGAAATTAACCCTTTCACATGTGGTGACATGACATGATGTAAGCATATTAACTTTGGCTGGTTCTTTACCATTAAAAGATATGTTTGTATAGTCTAACCTTTGAACAATGGCCTGCCATTGTTATAGAAAGCAGTTTCACATGACTCACACAATAACCATTTACTGTCATACCACACATGGTTTTGTTTGAGATACTAGTCAAATATTGTAATCCATTTACATAATGCCTTATTATCAACTTGCCCTAATAAGGTTTTACATTTGCTAATATGATGTATATACCAACATTGCATTCTATTAATATGACCTCTAATGGCACCCATACTATATGTAACACAAAAATTTCTTACCAGTCAACAGAGAGACAGATGGCCAGGTCAAAAGTCTCTGTAGTCACTTGTGAAGATGGTGAAACAAAACTGGCAGTTTCAGCTTTGAAACTTTGGACCTTACCAACTTGGAGAATTTGTGGCACTGCGACTTTCCTGCACTGCAGTCTCATTCTGGATTCAGATGTCTGAGGAACTGTATTTGCTGCAAACTGTAGAACACTGAAGTGCTCAACATAAATGTTAGTTATGGTGCCTTTACTAGAGTGACCTTATACAAGGCATCACTCCCCCTGTGTTCAGATACATGTTGGGGTCACCACTGAAAAATTAATTTGAGGGTGCTGCATGCTGTGCTTGCTGCTCTGGACTGGAACCAAAGTGTTCTTAAGACAAAGTCTTGCTGGCTGTTTACTGCGGAATCAGTCTGGTTATAACAAAGTCTTAACTGTATCTGCAGTTTGTTTAACACAGAGATCCTTGCAAACTGCACTGATGAGAAAATATAGTTTGCAGCACAATACTATTTTACTGTAAGCACAGTTACTAATAAATAACTTATGCTTATAACAAATGACACATACTACTGTGACAGTTTGTAGCACAGATATTCATCAATGTTTACTTTACGATCAGTATAGATGATAACTTTCCATTCTCCATTTACCTCAAAACCTAGAATAGTGAATTGTCAAATGTTTTATATACAGGTTTTTAGTACAATTCCTTTAAGGGTAAATTGCTTATTATTGGTCATATGTTTTAATGAACATATAAGTGGGGTTAGAGGGAATGGAAATTGTTCTGAAGAAGTTCATATTGTTTTGAACAAAAGTGCTTAACTTCGTATATTAAAGGAGATTTTAAAGCTACTTGCCGTGGTGTACTGTTTCCCTGCTTTTGGTGGTCAGCATCGTTCTTAGCACTTTAGATCCTGTCTTTCTTCTTTTTTAAGGAACTTTTGTGGGAAAGCACATAATGTCTGTTTTTAGACTTTCCTATTGTCCTTCTGTGAAACCATTTAATATTTACTTGTAAGCACTTCTGCTGATGTGAGAGTGCATGCAATATTTGCCTTTCAGAATTGTCTTCTGCTGATTATATAAAAAGTCACGTCCATTTAACTGTCAACTTTTTTGCTGATACTGTGGGAGAACATGTTTTTTTGAGGAAACAGCTTGCAAGAGAGCATGTATTGCTAATTCCATAAAAACCATGTCATTCATCCTTGCTCATCCATTAACAGAAGTTTCTTGTTTTTTTTCACTTATTTTAGACAGAGCTATGTCACATAGTATGGATGCCAATTTTACACTGCTAAGCTATATTTCTACATTTAAGCAAACTTTTTATTCTATGCTTTATCTTTCAGCACATTAACAGCAGAATTGATTTTAATCCTTATTCACTGTTCAACACACACTAACAAGTATTATTCAAAACAGATATTTCTGAAAAGTTCTCCACAATGAAAGTGTGACAGGCCTCTTCAATGAGAAACAGTGCAAAATAAGGAATTTTAAACATTCAAACTGACCAACGTTCCTTGTAATGAGGTACAGTTGAGAGCTACGCTTCTGCTCCTGCCCAAAGGGCCACTTCTGGTGAGTAGGTATGACTGCCAAAAGTAGCAACAAAAAATAAAAAATAGCCACATAAACATGTGCTGTTGCAGAATGCTAAAAGTTGGCACTATGGGGAACCATACCTCTCAACTGACCCTGATTTTGCAGAATTTCTCTGATGTTGCCTCAGAGTTTTTGGTCTGTCCATGATTTTCCAATAAATCACTGTAGATTAAAGACATGTCAATAATACGAGACAATATGTTACATTCTTCGTCTTGTTCATAGAATCCAAGTTAATGCAAAACCTGCAGTTCTATTAATTTTTTTAAGTAAATCAGAGTAATATTTAAAAATTGTTTGGCATTGTTTTTGTCTATTTCCCGAATTTTTGTCAAGATAAAGGAAAATTACATATTTTTTGTCCACCCATGTCCTATTACTATGATCAGAAAAAAAGCTTTGTATTTCTTTACTGGAGAATAGTATTTCACATCTAAAGCATGTGTCTCAGTATGTCCCAGTGTGATGCTGCTGATGATGATAATCTATAATATAGATAAGGATGAGACACGCTAACAGAATGTGGGGAATATCTGGTACAAAAGCAGTTCTTGTTTAGATGGTACAAGGCTTTGGAACCAAAGTTATTTAAAGAAGCATGTAGAACTCGTAGGAAATTTATTTATGAGACATACGTTCTAGACAAAGTCAGTTCAGCTGAGATGCTCAGAAAATTTGAGTACAGCAGTTCAATTGAGATACACAGAAGACAGAGTATAGAATTTCAGTTGAAATATTCAGAATATATTGAGTACTGAGTGCAGAATTCAGTTCAAATGCCCAGCAGTTTAAATATTCAGAAGTCAGTTTAGATGCTGAGAAGACAGAGTGCAGATATTCAGAATTTAAGTCCAGAAACTACAGAAAACAGCACAGTCTGTCTTAATTCTGCCATTACAATTAAAAGGAAATCATCTGTCTAAGACTTGTTTGGATCTTGTTGAATTATTACATCTATCTCCACTGTATGCTGCTACTACATAATAAACCACCTTTATCAGACATACATTGTGTACAAACTCTTATTTTGCAAGGTACAAGACGATTTGGCACATAAAGGAGAAATTGAGATATTTGGCACTTATTTGACACAGCTCTAGAGAATTAAAAGATAAAAACATTCATTCCATTTCTTACAGAACTCAATGACACAAGCAGTGAAATAACTACATACAAATTCATTTTTTAAATCGCATTGAGGTTTGTGTGTTTTTAGTTTAGTGACTATCTCCATGAAGAAAAAGATAGGAAAAGCTTTGTATTGTACAACTCATTTTCAAATGAAGACAAAGTCTTTGAGATCTTGCAAAGAAAGCATTACTAAAGGCTACCATAAATGTCTAGAGGATTCCCCCTTGCATCAGACCCCTCTGAAGTCAAGTAATCACTGTGAGGTCTCATACTGAGAGTCCAAGTCCTCCAGGGATTTTTGCCTTGTAATGCAGATGCAAAAAAGGAAAACAAATATTTAAGCCCTTCTCCAAAATATATTATTGAATACAATTTCAAATTAATTTGATTAAAAAGCTAAAAAATGTTTTTTAGAAACTCCTACTTAAACCTAAAAGATAACTGTTAAAATACTGCGCAACACTCCATTTTCAAAGAACAGTCTCTAAATGCTCATCTTCACAACCTCAAACAAAAAAATTGACAGCTTTAAAAGTAGCATTACACAGGTTCAGTATAATCCACCAAGGATACTAATAATGTTAGTCATTGTAGATGTCCTTGTGCCATCTCAAAGTAGAAATCCTCATGACTTTAATTTCTGTAATCTGTTTTCAAAGGCAGAATCTTTGATATCTTGTAAAGAAAGCATCAATAAGGGCTAACCTGCATGCCCAGGGGATTCCCCTTAATCTCAGACCCCTTTGAATTCAAGTAATTACTGTGAGGTCTCACACGAAGAGTCTCCAAGTCCTTCAAGGAGGTTTGCCTTGTAATGCATATGCAAACAAAAAAAAAGAAAAAAGGAAAACAAATATTTAAGCCTTTCCCCAAAACATCCAAATGGAAAAGCTGAAAAATGCCAGGCTAAATATCTGCTGCTTCTACTAGGATAATAATGGAAAACAAAACAGTTATGGCTATTAGTATGTTTAATTCTATCCTTGTCTTTTCCTATTCAGGAGTAAAATATTCTATTCCAATAGGAAATAAATAAAAAAAAACTTGCAAAGCAAAGTTTTAAACAGTATTTGCTTGAACCTGGCCAAAATATATTTTACCTTATCAAGCTCTATAGTAGGGTTCCATTTCTCCACCTTAGGAATGAATGTTGACCCAAACCCTAACCGTGCACTATAATCTAAAAAATCCTTTCCATAACAGTACCATTACACAAGACAGCTCAGACAGTCAACATTAAATCTATCCCCTTAGCGAACACTAAACACAAACCCTAACCCTCACACTTGCATACACACTAAATCTATCCCACTACCTAATTCTAATGTTAACTTTAAAACACACACAAACCTGTACACAAAATCCCAGCCCTACTACCAAGCCACTAGCCTTTCCCATCTGATGCTTGAACAAACTGAATTTTGCACTATGCTTAAAAATGGCTTTCATAACACTATACCACCTACAAATATAGATATTAAAATACTCTGTACACTGACCCTACCAGATTTACATTCAAGTATACAGGTTATTCTCTATGACCATAAATCTGATCAAACTGTGTCAGCATTTAAAAACAAAATTTAATCAGAGGCTATTTTCTTTCCCCACCCCACATCCATCTACTACTGCATTAGTAATATCTCTATGAATGCACCCTGTGGTATCAGGAGCACAAACTTTAATTTCTAACCTTTTCTCTCCCTGTGTACATATTCCTGCTTTACACATTTTTACAGGTCTTCATTATAACTATCATTTGCAAGCTTCCAGCACTTTTTCCTTTACACAAATTATACTTTTTGGAGGCCTTTTACTTGCCTTTCTATCATAGTTAAAGCACTTGCGTGTTAGCTCTAACTGTACTCCTACTATTTCTACACTCTCTGTCCCTTGCTATATAACGGGTAATTCTCTGTACTCATGCCATGCTTCTGACTTTCCCTGCAAGTACTACTGGGTCTATTTTCTTTGATTGAAATACCATTATTTCGAACAAAGAAGTACAACCTTACTTGCGCAAAAGTGCACTTCAACGAAAGTGCAGTTTCGCAAATTCCGGTTCAGCGAACTGGCAATCTAAATAAAACAGAGTACTACAATGGGGATAAGGGAATATACCTGTTTCCCCACTGTACTGTAATTTCGCAGTTGGTATATTTAATGTAGTGGGGGTGTGGGGGGTGCAGGGGGCTTGCCCCCCTGCAAAACAGAGTTTAAATTATTTATTATTTTAATTGCTGGTTCGGTGAACCGGAATTTGCAAAAGTGCATTTTCGTTGAAGTGTACTTTTGTGAAAGTAAGGTCATACTTTCTTTGTTAGAAATAATGGTATTTCAAACAAAGAAAGTAGACCCGTACTACCACATTAAGGGTTTTTCAGACTAACAGCCACACTGGTCTGCCTAACATACATATATATCTGCACGGGTCCATATTACATAGACGAAAAATCAAAATCTCGAACGCTTGGATGAGCGAAAATGCAGTTAATCAAAATCGCTATTGTGGGGGGCTGCAACCCCCCAAAAATATATTACAACTCCGAGATCGCACTACAGTGAGGAAAGGGCAAATTTTCTGATCTTTACTGTACCGCGATCTTACAATATTGATTTCAATTACCTGCGTTTTCGCTCATCCGAGCGTTCGAGATTTTGATTTTTCGTTGTTCTGATAGGAACCCGTCTGCACTGCTAAGTTTCTATATTTAATTTACTGTTTCTCACTTTCTTTGTAGGACTAACCCTTTGTTTTGTACCCTCTCTTCAGCTCCTGGCGACTTATAAGTAAACAGACTACTCTGCAGTGTGACTCCATTATCTTGGCATTATTTCACTGTACTCATAGTAGCTTTATCAATGTACATCTCTTTTTAATACATAACTTTCCTCTCTGACAGTTTTTAAACAGCACAACTGTTATATTTATCATGGATCCTTAATCTGTTTTTGTTTTGCGTGGCAGGTGCAAATTTTTTGTTAGTATGTGGTATTTCTATCATTATATTCATTTACTTTTTTCTCTCTCTTCTTTGCCCCCACGCTATGGCCACTAGTAGTATTAATGATGCAGTAGAAAACATCTGTAATCTGTACCTCTGCATACCAGGCAATATTCCTTTGGATTCTACTACCTTTCCATGGATGGTTCTAGAAGTCTCTTAAATGATATCTCTTTCACCAGGTATAAGTAGACAGCTCAGATGACTTATCTGCTTTAAGTCAGTTTTGAAGGTTACTTAATTATTTATTCTGCTTTTACTTTATTATATTACTGTTTTGATACTGTTGTACGTATGCTCAATGTGCTATTCTACTGTTATATGTACAAGTAGGATGCTGTCTCACTTGCTTTCAGAACTGTAACTGCAGCCATGTCTTTACCAGGCTTAACATTCTCCTAAACTGTAAAAGTTCTTACATACATACAAGTACTGGGCTTGGCTACAACTGTCCTGTTGTTGTGTCCTTCGGCTTTTCCCGGTTAGGGGTTGCCACAGCGGAACTCCAGTCCGCTAATGATTGGCAATAGATTTTTACGTGCTGGCTTGCCGGGCCTAACGCACAACCTTCAACGAAGGAATGCCCATTCACGCATGTCGCCACACAGAATACGCTCTAACTGAGAATCAAACGGGCAACATCTAATTGTGAGGCGACAACGCTACCACAGCACCTGTTCTGTAAATGCTGCATATTCTTTCCCACAACAAAAACCTAATAGAATAACTGCAGTCTCCCCAACAGCTGGCTGCTCAAACTGTGTAGGGCTCAGAGAAGTAGCTACAAGCAAATTGACTGAGAAGTTTAACTCTGCTACAGTCATGGCAACAGACTTCCTTGCACAGATGATAACATTCCAGACACATTCCCCAGTGCTATCATCTGAAACTTCATATAAGCCAAGTGCTTTTATACCAGTCCAAAGTGTTTTAATGGCTCATGCTGTTTTTACAGCTAAGTATTACTGCATCTTTCTTTTGCCTTTGCCAAATTTTGCAGTTTCTATGTACACTACATTGGCTTTCAGTGAATTCTTCTTATCTTCTTCTTGCATTTGTCACTACATATTGTTGCAAAATATAGGCAGTCTTTGGTTAAAGCAAGTCAGTGAACACAGGAAAAAAAATTACATCTTACTTTTCTTGCCTGCAGCTCTCATCTTCTCACCTCCACAATAACAGTCACAAATAAAAATAATCAAGTGTAAAGATTCCCAAGGAAAGATTTTTTTAATATATAAAATACTAACATACAAAGCTAACAAAATGAGGATTTACATTAGCATGGAATTTTACTAATTATACAACGACCCCCCATTAATATTCCAAAACGTGCACGCTGATTGGTCAGCGTGCACGTTGTAAATCAGAGTTATAGTAATGGAAAAACGTCTGGTCGCCAGGACTTTTTCCATTAGTATAACTCTTTTTTTACAGCAACGGAGAACGCAAGATCTCTGTTGCTGTTCAGACACTGTCTCGCTATGTTAAAGGAGTTCAACATAGCGAGACAGCTTTAAAAAAAGTAACGGAGATCTTCCTATCTCCGTTGCTTTTTTTAAAGGTGTCTCGCTATGTTAAATGGGTTTAACATAGCGAGACAGCTTTAAAAAAAGCAACGGAGATTCTCCATTGCTTTTTTAAAGCTGTCTCACTATGTTAAACTCCTTTAACATAGCGAGACACTTTGTATAAAGCAACAGAGATCTTGCTTTCTCCGTTGCTTTTGCCCACAGCTCTGATGTACTGCGTAAGCATACGCATGCGCAGTACATCAGAACTGCCGCAGAATACCAGACAGCTGCAGAAGGGCAGCAAGGAGGCATTATACAATGCCATTATTTAAGAAAAATAATTATTTTTTTTCTTAAATAATTTCATTCTATAATAGCAATAACCCACTTCTGGGTGTGGGTAATGCTGGATTTACCCACGGTTGTCTTTGTTTTGCCACTCGGGCTTCACCCTCGTGACCAAACCACACCAACCATGAGTAAATCCAGCATTACCCACACCCAGGCGTGGGTTACTGCTATATTAAAAAACAGTTTGCACTGTAATGAATGACATAATATGTTACTGTAATCCACCATCTTTTAATTAAAAAAATCATTAGTAGGACAGGCAGAGCTCATTACTGAGGGTGATTCAGGGATATCTCTGAAAAATCATGATCAGAGACATGGCGCGGCAATGAGAAAATCAAGTAACTAGGTTACTGAATCCAGTAGCAATGATCTAGCCCATAGGGCCAATACAAAGTCTTAAACCTAGAGAGAATGTAAAATCAACTTCTAAAATGCAAGCCGTCAGCCACATGTGACCAGTTTCACACCTCAGCCAGGAAAGTTTGGCTTGAGACTACAATTCTGAGCTTCAACCAAAGCAGATACGTTACCAGCTCTATTAAGCCTGGCTATACTACTCTGCTGGGCTGTGACTACATGAGAATGCCTGAGGATATCAAATTGGACTTCAACACAGAACCAAATTGTACATCTGGGAAGAACAAGTTTCTGTTTATGCACTTGTACTGCAGTGTGATAGTGCTGATTTTAAATATGCCACTGTATTTTGTGCTGTAGTGGATTCTTGCATTTAAAAATTGTTTAGCAATGTACTTCCTGATAAGAGAAGGAGAGTAGGATGCTATTGTTCTGACTGAAATTTGCTACGGATTGCAAGGACAGTGTGTTGTTTGACTGGCCTGTGTGCTCAGGTTTGTACTTTAAACTTACTCCATCTGCAAAAGTCTTTCTACTCTGATGGGCTACAACTACATGAGGATTCCTGAAGATACCCAATTGGATTTGACCTCAGAACCAATCCCCACTAAATCTGGGAACACAACTTTCTGTTTTTGGACTTATAAAATCAGTGCTAGCACATTCTAAATACTCTGCTGTAGCAGACCTGTATTTAGAACTGGTTTAGCAACTTATCTCATGATGGGAGAAGGGGATGCTGCTACTGTTACAGGCAAAATTTGCTGCTGCTTTTAAAAGTATTTTGTTGTTCTGATAGTTTAAATAAGCAGCCACAGCACAAAGGCCTAAGTATGTCTGCAGACATCATTGCTCCTCTGAGCTGGGTTGAGACTACGCAAGGAAGCCTGACAATACCTAATCAGACTTCACCTTAGAACCAAGCTGCACTACATCATGATTGTGCACTGCTGAGAACTATTTATGACAATTCAAAGTGTTGACACCAGCCTGGTCTGTAAAAACCTTACAAATTGGTGTCACCTCTGACACTTGCATATTAGGTCCTGTACTAAGAGGACAATAATATCCAAATGTATACTCCTGCAGGCTCTTTCAGGTGACTAAATACAGTTGCAGACAGCTGTGGACACATGAGCACAGTTGTGTGCATCTAAAAACAGTTGCAGAAAGCCAAATTATTCAGGGTTGAGTTCAGTCTTGCTGTAGGCATATTGTTTACTGTTTCTTCCTCTACATTTACTAACTGTCTGCATTCCCAGTCTAAGTCTAATCCTTGGTTTGATCTGTAAACTTGTACCAAAACTGATTTTGTGGCATCCAAGCCAATTTATAATGGCTACTCAAGAAAATATTTCTTATTCTAGTTGTCTTTACTGTCGTTTGCAAACATCATTTGTCTGCTGCAAGCATTCTAAGCCCGAGTTCATCTGTAGCTGTAGATTACTTATCTCATCACTGTAGTAAACAGTTATTGTGACACCCAAACCAAATAATTTGTACTAAGGTACTGTTGTAGCACCAGAGCCAAATCACTCATACTAAGCTATTCCTTGGGGCACTGAGCCAAGTTTGTAGTTGCTGCTTCACATATGTATTTCTTGTTGCTACAGTCTATATTGAGGTATGTGCCCTACATTTATTGATACTGTACATGTATAATTGCAACTCTGGTACTTTGACTCATTGTTCTTCCAAGTGTTCTAGTATATATACTGTTCCTACAAAGTCACTTCATTAAGTTCATGAGCACTTCTTATTTCAGCAGGCACTAAATATCATGAAGTCACAGTTTATCTCACCATCTGTTGGCAGCCTAACAGCAATAAGAACATTGAGACAATACAAGAACTGTCTCAGGCTCACTGACAACTGTTTGATGCTTCCTACAGACAATTCCATATGTGATAGATGCAATTAGCTACTAACCTTGGAGGCCAGGCCACCCTCTCTACATACCCAATTTGTTGCTAGTTTTAAAACCTACCTTAGACAGCCATGCTCACCATGGCCTAAACAAACAAATAATCCTTAAAATGAGAAACTTAAAAAGTCCCTGCCTAAACCACAAAGACCGCCTAGACAAAGGATTGGTATACAGGACACTCAATATCACACTAACAGGCAAACAATGTACACAGAAGTTACAAAAGACACAACTACTAAAAGGGGTCACTTAACTGTCAGGCCAAAGTCCTTAAGGCAGCAAGGCTGAGACAGTACAAGGAGTAATGATGACTTATTAAATGATAACTCCATATTCAGACATACAGATGTAGCAAGCGGAGTAAAGATAAAGTGACAATTATCTCCCTCTCAGATGCCATGATCTGCAGTGTCACAAGGGCCTTTACATATGACATGATCATTGTGCACATGGGAGTGAATGACTTGAGACAAATCTCCTTGGATCATATGAAGAGGGACATGAAGGAGCTCTCAGAATATGCATCTGAAACTGGTGTGAAACTAGTATGCAGTTGTATCCTATCATTGGCAAGAACGATGCCACAATACAAAAAAAAAAAAGGATAACCAATTTCAATTAATGACTTAGCTATTGGTGCCATTCTCAGGGGATCCTATATATGTCTAAATTAACTGGTCAACCATCCTGGCTGCTTTGCATGGGATGGCCTGCACCTCTTTCCTCATGGCTTCCAAATACTGTCCAGGACCTTTCCTCCACCATAGTGCCATTTTAGGAAAGGTCAGTGAACTCAAATTACTTACATAGTCAATCAAAACTATACAAAGGTAGCACTGCTCAAAGCTAGAAGCCTAAACAAGAAGTTGCACTCCTTAAAGGCATTCCCAACTCTTGAAAATCTGTAACTGTCTGCACAGTTAAGGATGCATGGTTTCAAAACAGCAATAGCACCTCACAGTGCAATATTTAAATGCCTGGCACTCTTTCAGACTCTGTGTAGAAAATGCCAGTGTTATTGGACTGGGTGTTTCTGTATTCCTAAGAAACCATTTCATCTCCAGAATCTTAAGCCATGAAAATGCACTGAACTCCTCTACACCCTTTTCATGGTAAATAAATTGTGCAAGAGGAATAAACTCATAGCCAATAAAATCAAACTGAATGCCAATCATCTAGAGATGAACTCAAAAACCTCAACAAACAACTGAGAATAAAAAACATTTCCAAAGGCAAGTATGAATTGTGAATTGTCATCTCGGCTTTCAACGAAGAACTGAGAACAAAACCACCACAAGTAAGTATGAAATGAGAACTGCCACATTTGCAAAGGTCAGCCACAGTCTTCTTCAGATATGTTAGAAACAGTACAGTTGTGTATAAACTTACTATAACAGTAGATATTGGAATGATCACTGCTGCAGTAGACTTAGCCATATGGATTATATCCTCCATAGGATACATCAGCCAATGAACTTCCCAAAGCTTCAATGTACATTCCACATGCACAAACCATTAGTCAGCTTGAGCTGCCAACAGAGAGGGAGGGTAAACCCTGAGAGGTCATTGCTAGGAAAATAAAAATACATTTCCACACCCTTGCATAAAAAAACAAGCCAAAAAACAAGGGGTGTCAAGGGTGAGAGTGGCTACTGAAGCAATGATCATTTGAACGTCTGTGTTTATTGTAAGTTTACTTACATAACTGTACTCTGTTCTTCATATTGATCATTTCGCAATAGACTAAGACATATTATCATAACTTAGAACAACTGGGAGGTGGAATGGGAAGGGGTCAGGAGTCCCTGGAGAATGGTCCTAGCAAACACATATTTAGAAATACTTTGCTTTGCCACATGTTGTCCCTTCTTACTACACAAAAAATGAGCAAACAAATAGAAGTTCTAAAAGATTCTGTTTTATCAAGATAGGACCCGAGTTATCAGTGGACATTCAAGGTATGAAGTATCATCTCCCCTCCTTCATTTTTGGGTTTTGGAAGGAAAACAGGGAGATGGGATAGTGCCCCCCTTCACACTGCTCCCCAAGCAAAGTCAGAAGTTTCTGTTGTGACTTGACAGCTTTGGAGAAGACTCCACTGTAGTTTAAGTTTGGAGGAAGTAAATGAATTAAGATGGGGTCTGACAGAACCCCAGAACTCATAAAGATGTAGATACAATTGAGGTGCACCTTTGATTTTTTTTTAACTAACTTTTGACAATGATGGTCTGAACAAAAAATTATGAGTATGGAAAAAGGCTTTCTGGGAATACCGTCTGCCTTCTTACTCCTCCAAAAAGACAGCCATCTTCTGTGTATCACTCTGGTGTTAGACTAATATGAAAAGTAAAAGGACAAATGACCAGAGGCATATATCATACTACTGAGTGTCTGGGAGAAGAAACCAAAGCACTTGGATAAACTTTACAAAAAGAAAATGACTGCACATACAGTAGAAGGAATGAACAGCCAAAAACTCAACAGAAGAACCAAGTGCTGTTATATGGCAACACTACTCAGTGCAACATTCAGCCAATGATCAATTATTGTCACACACATACTGCCCAGACCACCACAGACTTGAGTGAAATGCTGATGTGTTATTGTTACAGAAAGTGAAAAGAAATTATGCACACTGCTTCTGCAAAGCCAAAATAATAAATGCCTATTTTAAACAAATGACAACAGCTTCAGTCACTTTTATCCACAAGCATCTGATTCAAGATAACTTTATTGATTGACTATACCTTACATATCAGAAAGTAATAAAATAAAAAGTAGCAACAACTGGACAAAGTAATTTAATTAAATCCCCTACATACACGTGACCATCAATTTCCCCCAACGACCCCTTCAGCGGTTGTCTGCATTAACATCACCAATGACCACTTCAGTAATTTGTCCATGTCTGTAACAACCCCTTCAGTAGTTTGTCCATGTGTGCATATCATATATACATACACTTACACACATGCTTTAAGTATTTATCTTCCTCCTTCATCCTGGCAGAAGCACATAATGCTTGACAAAAAATACTTAAAACTTCCCATACTCGTTCTTTCTCTTCCACATTATCTACTGCCTTCTTGTCTCAGGCTGCCTCAGTTACCTGAGACAGCCTGCGCCAATAGGAAGTGCTCCTCGCTGCATCATGCAGCAGTCTGGTGAGTCACTCATTAAACGACAATGCCAACTGTTACAGATCAAACCCAACTAATGATCAAAAAATCTAATGCCGATCTTTAGTCAAAACAGCCCAGTCATTGTGAGTAGAATAATTTTTTTGTTTCGGATCTCCTTGAAACTCAGCACAACAGGAAGTCAACTATTATTATTAATTTAATAATAATAATTGACTTTCTGATAAGCACGTCTTTTTTTTTCTCTTTTTAGCTTGGAGTGGGGCTGCACTCAGCAGCCAGTACCACAAGCCACCCCTGAAAGAATATCAACATATGATGAAAAATATTTTGTTTTCATTTTGTGCATATGGCTTTCTTTAAACAATGGAATGGGTACAACATCACCATTATAAAAATGTTTACTTTCAATTTAAATGTAATACTGCAATTGCATTTTAAATGTATTTGTGTAGAACATCTTCAAGCATCACCTCCAAATTTATATTCTACAACTAAATCTTTGTTTCTCTATTCTTGTGCGTTTAATGACCTTGATTCACAATTCTATTTTTTTATTCTTCATATTCTTCTTTTTAGTATCTTACCCTGTTAATGCATTTCTAGCACACTATAATTTATTGTCTTCTGTTATTATTCTCCTCAATATATTCTACATATATTCAAGTGCCTTCTTACTACCATTATAACTCTTCTAACGCTATTCCTCCCATGCTTTAATCTTTAGGTTTACTAATTTACGAATATATGTTAAAAATAACAAAGTTTCTAGTATTCTACACCTTAAACGTTTTTAAATAATTTTTCCACTGTTATTCTCAATGCTTTCAATATGACTGTTTTCAGTATTCAACAGCTGATAGTGTCTCTTTCTGTAAATCTTCTAAAGTATTGTGCCTCACACATTCATAGTTACTCTTTGCACATACTGTTTTCTGTCTTTGCCTAGTGGCTCAGGTTGTAGCGGAGAAGGGTCTTTTGACCAATCTACCTACCTTGTCAACAAATGAAAAACAAATAAATACATTTATTAGACATTAGTAGACATACCTTTCTTCTGTTCTTTCATGAACTTCATCAACAATAACATGTGTGACACCCTGTAGAGCTGTGTCTCCTTCTAACCTCCTCAGTAATACTCCAGTAGTACAGTACAGCAGTCTAGTAGCTGAAGACTGAAACAAAACAGATACTGTTACTTCAAATAAATGGAAGAAAACTAATATGATCATGATTACTTGCCTTAAAATATTTAAAGATACCTCAGCAATCTTATTTGTTCTAAAGTGCTAAAAAGGAGGAGTATAAGACTAATGTGCTACATCTTTTTATTTTACAATTTAATATGCTTGTTGTCTATTTTAAACAAAAGAATGAGAAAATGGGAAACTTGGTTAAAAAAATTAGGCAAAAGTCACATTGAAAAGAAAAAATATGGAAGAATAAGGGTGAAACATTAGAATTAAAAGATGATGGAAGAGAAAAAATGGACAGGGCTATCATGTAAAATACACAGACATACAACTAAATCAAAGCATTAAAAGTTTCCAAGCTAAAAATGCAAAGAGGGTACCATTTAATTCTGAAACTTTTTACAGCTTGCCACATCTATGTTTAGTCAAGACCTTTTGCAATTCTCAATTTTAATCTATCAGGAAGGATGCTGAACACTGGATGCAATAAAACCTACCTGTAGTGAACTCCCAACTAACCTCTTCTGCAACATCAACAGAACAGTTTGGAGGGACAGGTATATCTTGCAGGGGATACTAAGGCTCTGGAACAGACTCCCCATCCATATAAAACAAAGTTCGTCTCAGTTCAAATTCAAGTGCAGCTTGGATCTATGGATAGGAAACTGAACATTTACCCCAGGACTGGCCTCATTCTACTAACTGACAGAGGCAGCTTGTAAATGCTTTATCCCATGCACGAGTCTCCTCAAATTATCTATGATATGATCCCAGTTATTCTCATTAGGAGTAATACATAATTATCAACCACGGTATGGGGTAAGGCCAGTCTCTAACCAAATGGGATAGGTTAATTCGAGCTCAAAAAGGGAAATTGGCTAGGCTTAGAATGGTCTGCAAAGGCTAGCCTAGTAAATACATATGAACCTATGATGTTCTGTCATCTCGCTGGGGGAAGTCCAATTTTTTTACCATAGTTTTACTAAATGTTTTCTGGCTTTAAAATGTTTTACCAGGGCCAGCAACCATTTTATAGAATTTGGCAAAATTCCCTTAACTTGGCAATCGAATACACACACAATATATGCAAAAGAAGTCCCTTATTTGTGGAAGAAGAGCAATCAAAGGTTGTAGCATCTCTCTCTCCCAATAATCAAACAAGAGCAAAAACCATAATGAGTGATGCAAGTTAACTGCATGTACTCAAATAAGTAAAATTGCTTTCTTCAATAAGCTTTTATAGATGTCATCAGCACTTTCATTTCATCACAAGCTGTTCAGAAAGCTTAAGCATATAAACATGGTAAAGATCAATCCCAGGCCTCTACAAACACAAGCATTTTAAGTAGTGGGTAAAAGGCCCTCTCAAGCAGGACATATTTGCCTGTGATTCTGTTCACTTTCCTCAACTTATTAAAATAAGGCAAATTAAAATACTGTTGCTTTGATATAAACAAATCATTTTCTACAATTAATTAAGGTACTAGAATTTATTACTACGACATTTTTCCCTCTAGATGTCCCTTTGTAGCTATCATGGCTTCACTAAGAAGATTTTCGGCCAGATTAAATAAAGCCTACACTATCCATTTATACCATGCACGTGTCGCAGCAGTGCACTGTTTTGGATTCAATAAGAGGATCTAAATAGTGTTTATAGCCACACAGAGCTATGCAAACAAGGTAAACACCATGGCGTGCAAATTACAGCATAACCAGCTGAACTGTATGCTAATCGAACAATCCAAGATGAGGGACCTATTCAACAATCTATACAGCAACCATGTAGACTCACTGTTGAGTTCCCTGTGAATTCCAAAACCTACTGGAGTACAGCCACAGAAAGGAGTCTACACAGAAACTATAGGCAGCACAGTGATGCAGTGGTTAGCACTGTCACCTCACAGCAAGAAGTTCTCCAGTTCGATGCTCAACCTGGGTGCCTTCTGTGCAAAGTCTGCATGTTCTTCCTGGATTCATGTGGGTTTCCCCTGGGTGCTCTGGTTTCCTCCCACAGTCCAGAGACATGCATCTGGAGCATTTCTCCCCTGGTCTCTCCTGAAAATGGGTTCTGTTCCAGTCAGACATTCCCGATAAAATAGAAGTTATGTTCTTACCATAACGTTCCATGTTAGTTGTCTTCTTCTCGCCTTCTTTCTTGCTGGATGGGTTCGGAGCCGACCTCGGCTCCGACTTGGCCACTCAAAAAGCTCGAGAGTTGGTTCCACCGGCTCGAGGCTCCCCTTATATCCCACAATGCTAGGCGGTAATACCTCAGATCTCGTTTGTAAGCTAGGCCCAGCCAAAAGAAATCCAGAATACTGGAAATGGGAAACCCACCTCTATAAAATGACAGAAGAAAGGTGACCTATAACCTGATGAAGGAATATATACATAGTAAAGTATATACATATATACAATAGAGGTGGTAGGAAGAAAGGTCACAATCAAACTCCTCTAGGTCTGTCCAGGCTAGGGGGAAGGAGGGTGGGACGCAAGAAAGAAGGCGAGAAGAAGACAACTAACATGGAACGTTAATGGTAAGAACATAACTTCTATATGTTAAGTTGTCCATCTCGCCTTCATTCTTGCTGGATGGGACCGCGTCCCTAGCACCTTGTCCCGGGTGGCCTATCGGAACAGACTCTTGAGTACAGTGGAACCAAAGTTAGCTCTATGTCTAGAAGCTAAATCCAACTTATAATGAGAAATGAAAGTGTGAGCCCATGTAGCTGCTGCACAAATCGTATCAATAGGCAGCCTGTCTTGGAAAGCTATAGAAGTAGCCAAAGCTCTAGTTGAATGAGCCTTAGGTCTGTTAGGCAACTTTTTCATACACAAAGGAAATCAAGGATGTAAGCCATCTGGAGAGTGATACTTTCGAAACTGGAAGGCCCTTCCTGCCTTCTGCATAAGAGACAAACAATTGGTCAGTTTTCCTGGTCTGTTTGGTCCTATCCAAATAATACCTTAATTGTCGATGAACATCTAGCCAATGTAATTTTTGTTCAGACCTGTTTGAATAGTTAGGAAAAAACACAGGAAGGTCAATGTTTTGATTTAGATTTGCCGCAGAGGCTACTTTAGGTAAAAAGGATGGGTTGGTCCATAAGGATACCCTATCCTTATGAAACAAAAGATATGGTGGTCGACTGCTGAGTGCATGAAGCTCTGAGACCCTTCTAGCCGAAGTAATGGCTACCAGAAAGAGTGTCTTCCAGGATAGCAATTTCATTGAACAGGAAGCTGCAGGTTCAAAAAGGGGAAGAATCAAAGATGTGAGAACTAAGTTAAGGTCCCAAGAAGGAGGAGGATTTCTTATAGGAGGCTTGAGAAGAAAAACTCCTTTCAAGAAAGCTTTGCAAAGCTTATGAGACATGATGGCAGAATCCGAGATGCCCACATGAAAATTAGATATGGCTGCCAATTGAACCTTAAGAGTAGAAGGAGACGAACCTGCGTGGAATAGTTCGGCTAGAAAATCAAGGACCGATTGAATGGGAGCAGTGAAAGGATCTATGTCCCTTCCATGGGCCCAAAAGGAGAAACGCTTCCACTTACTAAGATAAATCTTCCGAGTGGAGGATTTATGGGAAGCTATTAAAATATCTAGAACTGAGTGAGATATTAGCGGAAGCCTGGCTAGGGTTGGAATTGGAGGAACCAAGCAGTGAGGTTCAGGGAGGGAAGGGAGCGATGTAACTGACCCGACTGATGGGTCAAAAGATCTGGAACTAGGTCCAGATGCCAGGGTTGCTCCAACAGAAAATGGTGTAGGAAGGGGAACCAAACCTGTCGAGGTCAGTAAGGGGCAATGAGGATCAAGGAAGCTTTCTGAGCGATGGCTTTCTGTATCACTTGAGAGATTAGTGGGAAGGGAGGAAATGCGTACAGAAGTCCCCGGGGCCAAATCTGGACTAGAGCGTCTTGCTGGGATGGCCTGGTAGAGGAAAGAGGGTGAAATAATCTCTGCACTTGCTGTTTTGAGGAGTAGCAAAAAGGTCGCAGCAAGGCTGGCCCCACTTCAGAAAAATTTCTTTCAATACTGAATTCTTCAGAGACCACTCGTGAGGCATGAGAATAGCTCTGCTCAATTTGTCCGCTATAATATTGGACTTCCCGGGGATGTGCGTTGCAATCAGAAACCGCTGAGAAGAAATCGCCCATTGCCACAGTCTGAGTGCCTCTCGACATAGGGGGTAGGATCTGGTTCCGCCTTGTTTGTTGATATACCACACTACAGACATGTTGTCCGTCTGTATTGCTATTGTTCACACCGGAAGAGAGTCTTGAAGGGCTTGCAACGCTAAAAGCACTGCTCTCATCTCTAGAACATTTATATGCAAGTGGCGTTCGTGAGGTTGCCATATGCCCTGGACTGTCCTTCCCTGATAATGCCCCCCCCCACCCGATCAGGGAGGCGTCCGTCGTCAGAGTAGCAACCGGAGGGGGAGGGACAAAGGGTCTTCCTAAGAAGAGCTGTGGGGAAGAAATCCACCAACGAAGATGATTCCTGCATGCTTGGGTTATCACAATGGTGTGGGACATCGGAAGTTGTTGGTATGACCATTGTGTGAAGAGCATCCATTGTAAGATTCTCATGTGAAATCTGGCTAATAGAAGTAGAGGGATAGCAGCTGCCATTATCCCCAGAACTTTCAAGACCAATCTGACTTTGATCTTGTTGCTGTGGAAAAGAAGAGAGACCAGTTTGTGTATGTCTGCGATCCTTTGATCTGTGAGTCTTGCTGATATGCTGACTGTGTCTAGATTTGCGCCTATGAAGGTAATAGCACGACAAGGCAACAAAACAGACTTTTCGCAATTTATTGAGATACCTAGCTTTCGAAAGATGCGAAAAGTGTAGTCTCTGGCAAGTAGCAGAAGATGCTTGGTGGGAGCTGTAAGGAGCCAGTTGTCTAGGTATGGAAACACCTGGAATCCTTGGCGTCTCAGATGAGAGGCAACCACTGCATGCATTTGGTAAACACCCGGGGGGCTGTGGTGAGTCCAAAGGGCAGGGCCCTGAATTGAAAGTGACTGGTTCCCAGCCTGAAGCGGAGGAATCTCCTGGAGCGTCTGTTCATTTTTATGTGATAGTACGCAACCTGGAGGTCTATAGAGCACATCCAGTCTTCCTTCCCCAGTAGGGGTAGGATGGATTGCAGCGTGACCATCCGAAACCTTGTTTTCTTGACAGACTTGTTCAAGATACTGAGATCCAAGATGGGTCTCCAGTCCCCTGTTTTCTTTGGAACCAAAAAGAATTTGGAGTAGATTCCGGATCCTTGCTGGTCTGCTGGAACTGGTTGAATGGCTCTTTTTACAAGCAACTTTGATATTTCTAACGCTGCTTGTTCCCTTTGAGCAGGTGGAACATCTGGAAGGGACTTTTTTGATTGGGTAGGAGAGCGAAAGAATGGGATGGAATAGCCTTCGGAAATGATGGACTGTACCCACTTGTCTTGAGTTAGAGAACGCCAGGCTTCTGGGTACAGTGATAGTCTTCCCCCGACTGCCTCCGAAGTTGGACAGCCGGGCAACACCTCAGGGATGCTGAAAGGGCTTATCGGAAAAATTTTCTCGATTGCCCTGGTTTTGCGGACCCCCCCTGCCCCTAGGGCGGCGTCTACCATTATTGTTCCCCCCTCTGCCTCTAGAGGGGAACCGACTCTGTGCGTCAGGCAAAGCCCCTTGAGATTGCTTGCGGAACCACATCTTTCCACTTTTCTGGCCCTTGGGGTAAGGCCTAGAAGGAGTAGAAAAACGGACTCCGACGGCAGAAAGAGTTTTGCCATCAGTCTCGCACCTTGTCAAGGTTTCTTTCACTTGAGGACCAAAGAGGGACGATCCGTCAAATGGGGAATTAGTGAAAGACGTCTTAAAGGGGTCCGCAAAATTGCATAGCCGCATCCAGGCATGCCGGCGCAAGGCCACACCTGTACCTGTGGCTCTGCTCGCTCCATCAGCTGCATATGAAAGGAGGCGCATGGAGGAGTTTGCTATAGAATTTAGGGTAGCCAGCTGAGCGTTCATCTTGTCCTGAAAACCCGGAGCTGTAGGATCCTTTAACATCTCACTAGCTTCCTTGATCAAGTCTCTTTGAAGACGAGTGAAATGACAGAGGTAGTTCAGCGAACGCATTGAAAAAGTCGCTGACGAAAACATCCGCTTCCCGTACCTGTCCATAGACCTAGATTCCTTGTTAGGGGGATGGACAGGCACTGAAGGATCAGCTAGTTCCTTCTTAGTGGCAGCAGCTACCACCATAGCATCCACAGAAACTCCCTTAGTCAGAAATTGCTTGTCTGCTGGTGCTGTAATAAACTTTGAAGGTCTCCTGGGGGTGGGGTCCACAGAGTCAGGAGCCGTCCAAGCCTTTTTTGCTGCCACCTGCATAAGGGGATCAAAGGGGGGGACACCCAGGAGGTGGAAGGGCGAGAGCCGAACGCCTCAAGATACACAGATTCATCCTCCGAAGGGTTAAGGGCTGGCCAATTTCCCCTCTGTCTCAAGATCTCCAGGATGTCTGCAAAGGAGACATCTTCAGAAGGGGAACGGGGGGAACCCTCAGAATCCTCTAAATCCGTGTCAGAGGTGACAGACTCGGGTGAGTCTATGTGCTTCCTCTTGCACTTCTTCCTAGGGGGCTCCCCTGCCAATTCAGGAGAGGCCTCGGAAGAGGATGAGATCCCCACAGGGGATTCTTGAGGAGCTGGCTCTCTGCGGTCTGGGATGAGGGAGTGAGTAGTCCTTACCTGAGGCCCCGAGGAGGGAGGGGCGGACAGAGCCGACTGTGGAGTTGAACCAGGTTCCAACACACTTCGCATGACCTCGAAAGCACCCCTGTCAGGCAGAGCCAGAGGTCCCCGCTCCGAAAAGCTAAAAACCTCCATTGGCACCGACAGTGATGGTTCCGAGGCCGATGTCGGAGCTGAACTCACCAGCGCCTAAGCGCCGAGAGGGAGGGCGGGGTCGGACAAGGGTCCGATGCCACTCACCCCCTCGGAGCCGACGAGGGAAGTCCGGCGCCGAGAATCTTCCAAAGAAGAAATCGGAGCCGACGACGGCGCCGAAGACAACTGTATCGGCTCCGACGCTACCACAGTCTCGGGTCCGAAACGCCCCGGCTCCGAGCTCAAAGGAGTCGGAGGAGGAACATTTTGAGAAATAGGATTAAGCATCGACTGATGAGTCGGGCTCTGAAGCATTTGGGCCAGTGCCTCGGACTTAAGAAGTCGACTCACTACCCTCTGAAGGTCATGGTCAGAAAGTCTCGATGACCTAGAGGAGTGAGATCTATGGCTCCATTCAGACAGCAAGGGAGATGCTGGAGCCGAATGAACGGAGCCAAGGGACGGTGACCTGGACCTCTTCCTAGATGTCGGTTCCGATAGTCTGATCGGAGCGGACTCAGAGATTTCCAATACCTCGGCTCCAGCCGGAGCCGAGGGAACCACAGCAATCGGAGTTCAAGTCTTATCGGCTCCAGCCGGAGCCGATGTTGTAGCAGACTTCGATGTCTTAGGTGTCGACTCAGTTGCTGGAGTCGAAGACCTAGAAGCCTTAGAAGGTTTGCCCGAAGAAACAGTCGGGGGACCCTCAGGCTTTAGCAAGCCCCGTAAAATGAGCTTATTTTTTCTTTCCTGCAGGACTCTAGGGCTGAAGCCATGGCATACAGCACAAGAGTCCTGCAGGTGTAAAGGTCCCAGGCAGTACACACAAGAAGTGTGACCGTCTGTCAGAGACATTTTCTGACAGCACGAGTCACACTTCTTGAAGCCTGAGACCTTCGAATCCTTAGACATTTCAAGGAACAAGTGTAATCACACACAAGCACAAACACACCGATTACACTATTCACTAAAATAAAACTAAAATAAAACTAATTTAAACAAATAAGTTTAGATAGTTTTTAAAAGTCCCTACAAAAACACATACACTCCAGGAGGGATGGGAGGGCCCGAAGGCCTAAGGGAAGAACATACAAGTTCTTGTGGTAAAAATAAGAAAAAAACAAGAGAAAGGGATAAAAATCCTTTAAAAGTAAGGGGATACTGGTCAAAAACTAATTTAAAAGGGATTATCTAAAATTTTTAAACTGTTTTCTACACTAACCTGAAGCCGGTTGAAGCAACACACCTCGATAGCTGTAGCGGCAAACGAGATCTGAGGTATTACCGCCTAGCATTGTGGGATATAAGGGGAGCCTCGAGCCAGTGGAACCAACTCTCGAGCTTTTTGAGCGGCCGAGTCGGAGCCGAGGTCGGCTCCGAACCCATCCAGCAAGAATGAAGGCGAGATGGACAACTTAACATCAAATGTTAGTTAAAATTAAAATTAAGTTAGTTGCTGCTGCTGCTGCTTTAAATTCATGTGTATGTGCAACAGGCTGAAGTCTATGCCAGTGCTGCTGCTAATAGACCAAGCCAAGGAGAAGAGTTTTCAGATCCTGGTTAACTTATCACAATCTACATGATGTGGAAATTGTAGAGTGGTACAGGGTGGACAGAGACACACTAAAGGAACTCTGCAACCTCTGTTATCCTTAACTCAGACCCAGGGCAAACTGAGGGGAACCCATCCCAGTGGAGACAATGGTATGTGTAATACTTTGAATTTTAGCTACCGGTACCTTTCAGAGAGCAATAGGGGACATGCCGTGGGTGTTGCAGGCATCAGCAACTAGGATCATCCATCAATTCTTGAATGCTATGCTCCAACATGCTAGTGACCATATATATTTGTCCCATACTTCTGAAGATAGGGACACAAATATGCAGGCATTCCTATAACACACTGCCCTGAAGTACAGGGTGCCATAGATTACACACATGTAGAAATTAAGGCACCACCTGTGGAACAGGAAAGCTCTACAGAAATAGAAAGGACTTGCACTCTAACTGCCAAGTTGTGTATAATGCCAATGGAATCATCTTGAACATGTGCGCTGTCAACCCTGGCAGTTACAATGACTCACATATCCTGCACACCTCCCAGCTGTATCAGATGTTGAGGGAGAGATCCCACAAGGTCACTTGCTGGGGGATGCAGGTTATGCACTGGAACTGTGGCTGATGACGCTCATCAGAAGAATGTCATAATGAGGCACACAGAGCATGTGTTTGGGCTGCAGAAGTTGTGGTTCTGGTGCCTAGATACATCTGAGGAAGCCCTGCAGTACAGTCCAAGTACATGTACTGAAATATTCACTGTATGTGCCATGCTATGCAACATCATCCTGAAAAACAGCTTCAGCAGGATCAACAGGGGGGAAAGGGCACATCCCACCACCAATGGCAAGGTCACCACAGCCACACTCAGGTGAGGAGTCAGAGGGGGAACCAGCAACTGTTGTGGGTGTAGGCAGATGTAGGGCATACTCAATATGCCCTCACATTGGCTAACAGACAATGCATAGCACACACACACTCACCACCTAAGGGCCTAAAACCTTCCTGCTATGCACATGCATATAGTAACATGGATGCCAGGCAATGCTCACAACCTTTACCTACTCCTGTAATGGCTGTGTACTGTTTGCATCAGACAGAGTCAGCCCTAAACTAAAACTGTTACAACTGCTGGATTTATGGGTTGAACTTTAAGTATATTGTGTAACAATATGAATGACTGTCATACCCTTGCATGTTGTTACTTGGTAATGTAAGCAAGTAAAAGGTGGGTGATTTGTACAGAAATGACCTTAACATAAGACAGTAGAGACCTATTTGACTTGTATGTGTCCATTACTACGTAGTAGGCCTCAGGCATCAAAGATTCACACAGTTATATCTCTCAAAAGTACTGTTGGTCAACACATGCCCTCAGTTTAGCACTATACGTTTGTACCGGAAAATCATTAAAGAGAACTTGGAAAGTAATGATACACATTTCAGTTTGAGACTTCACAATCCTCACAAGAACATAAACAAAATGATAGAAAAAGACTTTGATGGTATCAACTGCCTAACTTTCTAAGACCAATATAAGTCAAAGGTACAATTACCAATTCAACATCACAAATGGAGATATACTAAGCACTAAGTCAGTTATGCACCCCGAGCATCAGACACAAAACTTATGTATCCCTGAATCCGAGAGATAGAAAACTGAGATATGGCACAGTTATCACTTGCACAGGGTGTTGTGGGGCCAGGAAGTCTAGGCTGACACAAAAGGTCAGCATGTGTGTGTCAGAGTAAGAAAAAGAAGCAGACGGACATTTGGATAAAGTAAAAACTGGCCAGTGAGACAAACTTGAGTTTTAAGCTTCATAGCTGAATCATGAAACTGTAGTGTGTGTCTGTCTGTATGGGTGCTCCAGGTGAAATTGGTGTGCGAGTGTCTGCATGAACACACCCAAGCTCTGTGCTAGCTCTACATGATGATATGTCAGACAGGTGTGATCAATGCATGGTAGAGGTGGCAGTTCATTGTTGTCATACCCAACCATGAGAACTGTCTCTGCAAGGAGTTGCACTGGCATCTCCACACCCACAGTAAGATGCACTGCTGCTAACTGAATGTTACTGATGTCTGCTGGACAAACTCCCCTCACAAGGATACCAAGGAACACAACACTCGGGAGCATGATGGGGAACAGACATGTTAGCTAAAAGCAGATGATGTGGCTGATCTATGCACACAAGGATCCTCTCCTCCTCCCGGCAGACGTTTCCATGCCTGTTTCAATCCGTCATTCATTCATCCAAGCCATTGAATCATCAACACAGTTGAGGCAGTCACGCATGTCAGCCTGTGCCAAATCTACAACCCTAACTATTTCTCTGGAGCACCTATGTGCCTGTGCCTCCATGATGGCCCTAAACATATGTTATGTGGCACTGGAACAGACACCTGGATCAGATGGAGGATGGAGAGCAGGCCTCCTCTGAGCTCCCCTAACAACCCTCCTGCATGGCACCCTTCCCACTCTTTGGTTACAGTCAGAGTCAACAGGCAATGAAGCCACAGTAACCACACTTCCCTGATCAATCGTCTTACCCTCCACCTGTCAAATATCGGAGTGCTTACTGGAATGGTTAGGTGTAGGCCTACTGGCTGTGTCTGACAGAATTTCAGGGGATGGCTGTAATGTCAACCTCAGTATCAGATTCAACCTCTGCCCCCCCCCCCCCCCGACTGTGCATCTGTTTGGCCATCATCAGAGTCTGCAGATACTTTGACATCAGGTGGTAGAAGTCCCACACTTCCACTGTCAAGATCACCTCTGATGATAAGCACAAACATAAGAAAAAATGAATACCTACACTACTACAGTCCAAAATATGCTAACAAACTAACAGTGGTGCCACTGTTACAGACAGAACAGCAATAGATACAACTGTCCTGACAACATATCATACAGTAAAATATGTATTTGAACTGCTCATCAGTACTGGCTTACCATGTGCAGATGATGATATGCTTCCTATGCCAGATGGTCCTTGAAGAAGTTAAGCAAAAGGTAATGACATCATCATCACAATTAACAGTAACATGGGGTAATACTTTGTTCCCTTTAAATGCCCATTAACTATACTTTCAACAAGAACTTGGATGACAAGTCCAACCTAAGCTCATGTGTAATGAATCAGAATGTGTTGTTAACTGCAGCAATCTTCAATCCTCACCCCCCAAAAAATTCTTGTTAAACAGAAGTAACGTATTGATTTAAATTGTTTCACTATACAACAGTATTTAACAACTGAGATACAAAAGCCTACCTGGAAACTCCTCCTGTCACATGCTTGCTGTTCCCGAAACAGTAGCACCAGTGGCAGGGGTTTTGAACTTTCCTGGGAGATGTCTGGATCCCTGACAGTGGACAGGAACTCTTAATTTGCTGACAGTGGTGGCTCTGCAGCAGCCCACTGGTACCCATTCAATCACGGGGCACTACAACTGCTCTCCTCCGTGCATATGAGATCATGTGAGTGGCCTTATGGTGCACCTGATAACATGTCCTGCTGTGTCCACTCACTCCATTCATGTCGGCAACTATCTGCTGACAAATTTGAATTCTGCCTGACATATCTCCACGTCCGCTCTCAAGCAGGAAAGTACCATGTTGCCTAAAAGCTTCTACAATGACATGATCATCATGGGTGGTTTTCAGGGATTCAGACATCTGGGTGCCTCAGTCCTTGGTGTCCTTAAAGACAACAGAAGGATAATGCACATAACTATCATGTAACTACAAAATAACTGCCCCCAGATAAAAAAGAAAAGGTAGAATTTCAGTATTACCCACTAGACAAACATAAAACAGTCTAGAGATTTGAAATATGAACAACAGCCTGGATGCAAAAAGGACAGTAACAATAGCATCATATCCTTGGTTGTGCTAGAACAGAAATGCAGGTTTACTTCCCCACTCCCAAAAGAACAGGCAAAGGACACATTTTGCTAACAAACCATCACTGAAATGCTAAAAGTGCTACAAATGAAACGTACCTGAAACATGTCTCCAGACTTAACACAGAACATTCCATTTTAAGGTACTGCCAATCATGTATACCTGTGACATATCCTGACAAACATGACCATACCATCAGTACACTTCTAACTAATACATACATATAAAAGGGTAGCCTTCGCTAATGTATTTTATATATATATATATATATATATATATATATATATATATATATATATATAAAACGCACACACACACACACATCATCATCTTCTTTCGACTGTTCCCGTTAGGGGTCGCCACATTGGATCTTCTGTTTCCATTTCTTCATGTCCTCTGAATCATGCGCTTTCACACCAACCACCTGCCTGTCCTCTCTCACCACATCCATAAACCTTATCTTAGGCCTTCCTCTTTCCCTCTTACCTGGCAGCTCCATCCTTAGCATCCTTTTCCCAATATACCCAGCATCCCTCCTCAGCACATGGCCAAACCAACGCAATCTCGCCTCTCTTGCTTTGTCTCCAAAATGTCCAACCTGAGCTGACCCTCTAATATACTGATTACTAATCCTGTCCATCCTAGTCACACCCAGTGCAAATCTTAACATCTTTAACTCTGCCACATCCAACTCTTACTCCTGCCTTTTCGTCAATGCCAAAGTCTCCAACCCATATAACATAGCTGGTCTCACTACCCTCTTGTAGACCTTCCCTTTCACTCTTACTGGTACCCATCTGTCACAAATCACTCCTGACACTCTTCTCCACCCATTCCACCCTGCCTGTACTCTCTTCTTCACCTCTCTCCCACACTCACCATTACTCTGAACTGTTGATCCCAAGTACTTAAACTCATCCACCTTTACCAACTCTACTCCCTGCATCCTCACCATTCCTCTACCCTCCCTCACATTTACACACATATATTCTGTTTTAGCCCTGCTGACCTTCATTCCTCTCCTCTCTAAAGCATATATCCACCTCTCCAGGGTCTCCTCAACCTGGTCCCTACTCTCACTACATATCACAATGTCATATGCAAACATCATAGTCCACGGGGCCTCCTGTCTGATCTCATCTGTCAACCTGTCCATCACTACTGCAAACAAGAAAGGGCTCAGAGCTGATCCTTGATGTAATCCCACCTCCACCTTAAACGCCTCTGTCACTCCCACCGCAATCCCCACCAATGCCACACTACCCTCGTACATATCCTGCACCACTCTTACATACTTCTCTGCCACTCCCGACTTCCTCATACAATACAACAAATCCTCTCTAGGCACCCTGTCATATGCTTTGTCTAAGTCCACAAAGACACAATGCAACTCCTTCTGACCCTCTCTGTATTTCTCCAACAACACTCTCAGAGCAAATATTGCATCTGTAGTGCTCTTTCCTGGCATGAAACCACACTGCTGATCACTAATCATCACCTCCCTTCTTAACCTAGCTTCCACTACTCTTTCCCATAACTTCAAGCTGTGACTGATAAATTTTATCCCTCTGTAGTTACTGCAGCTCTGCACATCACCCTTATTCTTAAAGATGGGTACCAAAACACTTTTCTCCACTCCTCAGGCATCCTCTGACTTTCCAAAATTTCATTAAGCAATCTGGTTAAAAATTCCACTGCCATTTCACCTAAGCACCTCCATGCTTCCACTGGTATGTCATCTGGGCAAACAGCCTTTCCATTCTTTTTCCTCTTCATAGCTGACCTTACCTCCTCCTTGCTAATCTGTTTCACTTCCTGATTCACTATTCCCACATCATCGAACCTTCTTTCTCTCTCATTCCCTTCATTCATCAGCCCTTCAAAGTACTCTTTCCATCTACTCAGCACACTCACCTGTGAGTACGTTCCCCTCACTATCCTTTATCACCTTTACCTGCTGCACATCTTTCCCAGCTCTGTCCCTCTGACTAGCCAATCGGTACAAGTCCTTTTCTCCCTTCTTTAGTGTCCAATCTCTCATACAACTCTCCATATGCCTTATCCTTAGCCTTCGCCACCTCTCTCTTTGCCATGCTTCTCATCTCCCTATACTCATGTCTACTTTCTTCATCTCTTTGGCAATCCCACTTCTTCTTCACCAGCCTCTTCCTCTATATACTCTCCTGTACTTCCTCATTCCACCACCAGGTCTCCATGGCCACCTTCCTCTGTCCAGATGTCACACCAAGCACCTTTCTAGCAGTCGCCCACACAGTGGATATAAAAAGTGTACACACCCCTGTTAAAATGCCAGTTTTTTTATATAAAAAAGAGATCACAATAAATAATTTCAAAACTTTTCCCACCTTTATGTGACTTATAAGCTGTACAATTCAATTCAAAAACAAACATATCTGTTAGGGGAAAAATATAAAAAACAAAAAACGTACAATATGCTGATTGCGTAAGTGTGCATACCCTTAAACTAATACTTTGTTGAAGCACCTTTTGATTTAATTACAGCATTTAGTCTTCTTGGGTAGGAGTCTATCAGCATGGCACATCTTGACTTGGCAATATTTGCCCACTCTTCCTTGCAAAAGTTATCCAAATCAGTCAGATTAATATCCAAAAGCACCACCGGTCTGGCAACGAAAGCCCAACTCAATAACTGCTCAGCTCGAACAGGTGACACAGGGTTTATTATCAAACACAAGGACAAACAAAGAAAGAAACTTCAAAAATACGTGAAACCTCAGTTAAGCGCTTTCATCTGAATAAAACAGACTTCATCAAAACACTGTAGTCATGACTCTCCATCAATTAAATACACTTTTAGGCGCCAAAAAAGTTTTTGAATTTAAAAAGACAGTATTCACTTAAAAACCTTCCCGAATGTTTCAGTATAAAAACAAATAATAAACATCAATGAAACATATAAATAGGACATATAAATGGAACATATGACTCGCTACATACATATCACATAAAAATATCACATAAAAATAATAAACATCAGTGAAACATATAAATAGGACATATAAATGTTATATGTAACATATGACTCACTACATACATATCACATAAAAATATCATAAAAAATATCACATAAAAAATAATAATAATAGTGAATGTTGTACAAAAAAGTACAAAATGTGCAGACTATAAAATGTAGAAAATGTAGCAGAATATAAAACAATAGATTGGTACCCTACCAAAATATCATTTGCATACAATAACTATATAACATTATGCCATAACCAAAAACGGTTTAATACTAATATGATCGTTAATACCCGGTGGCCTTGTGGCATCTGTTAAAATCTGCCATCTGCTTTCTTTTAAACCTAAAAGAGCCTTCGAATTGCCACCACAAGATAATATATCGACATAATAATAGCAAACTTAAAAAAGTGTGAATCACCACTTTTATGTATATGTCGATATAAAGCATTATTTTTGTCCTTAACCCTAATGCTATACAAATGATCATATATGCGTCGCTTAAACTGTCTCTCAGTTTCACCTATGTAAAATGCAGAGCATGTTGTACATGTTGCTAAATATACAATGAATTTGGTGTTACAATTGCCTGCCCTGCATTTTACATAGGTCCTGTTGAAATCATCTAATTTACAGCCTTCATCTTCATTGACCGCATGACATTGCGTGCATGACCCACATTTTTTAGTTCCAAATGTTATCTTTTTCTTGTCCTGTTTATTTGTCATAGCTTCCAATATTCTCTTGATATTGGATCCAGTTTTATACACAAAACAGGGATATGTACCCAATATCATTGCTGTATCTTCATCCGCTGTTATCAAATTCCAATGCCCTTTAATAATATTTTTAATATATTGCACAAATGGAGAGTATGTCAGCATGCATACCAGATTGCTACGCCCAGACTTATAAGATATACTATCATTTGTTGTGATAGTGGGCAATGTGTTGCCCAACAAGGGTAGATATTTTTTGCCCCATTCTTTTCTCACATAATTGACCACATCACACAATAAAGTGTTAGGGTACCCACTATTAATGAACATAGACTTAATAAAGTCCAGTTCTTTATTCATTAGTTCTCCAGTAGAAGACATACGAGCTGCCCTAATACATTGCCCCTTAAATACATTTTTGAATACATACTGAGGATGATTACTACTGAATTCCAAATAATCGTTAGAAAATAAGAAGTTATGTACCTACCATAACGTTCCATGTTAGTTGTCTTCTCTCGCCTTCTTTCTTGCTTGATGGGTTCGGAGCCGATCCCTCGGCTCCGACTCGGCACTTGCTAAGCTCGAGAGTCACTTTTACCAGCTCGAGGCAGCCCCATATCCCATGATGCAAGGCGGTAAGTACCCAGATCTCGTTTGATGACAAAGGGCAATAGCACCAAGCATAAAATACTTCCCAAAGGAAGAAAGAAAACTACAGATGGAAGAAGGACCAGGTCTGAATGGTCTTCAGCATAACAGTTTCTTATAACAAGGTCTGTCCAGGCCAGGGGGAAGGAGGGAGGGTCGCAAGAAAGAAGGCGAGAGAAGACAACTAACATGGAACGTTATGGTAGGTACATAACTTCTTAATGTTAAGTTGTCAATCTCACCTTCATTCTTGCTTGATGGGACCGCCCCTAGCACCTCTATCCTGGGTGGCTCAATGGAACAAACTCTTGAGGACTGTAGAGCCAAAACTGGCTCTGTCCCTGGAGGCCAAGTCCAATTTGTAATGGGAAACAAAAGTGTGAGGAGTGGCCCAAGTGGCCGCTGCACAAATAGTGTCTAAAGGAAGTCTAGCTTGAAAAGCTGTAGAAGTAGCTAAGCTCCTAGTTGAATGTGCTTTAGGTTTTGAGCACAGCTGTTTTCCCCTGAGCAGATAAATTTCAGAGATGACCGAAGAAAGCCATCTAGACAAAGTCACTTTAGAGACAGGAAGGCCTTTTTTATTATCCGCATAGGAAACAAAAAGTTGATCAGATTTTCTAAATTTTTTGTTCTGTCCAAATAATATCTAAGTTGACGGTGGACATCAAGATAATGTAGCTTTTGTTCAGCTCTATCTGAATAGTTAGGGAAAAATACAGGGAGATCAATGGATTGATTCAAATTGTTCTTTGAAGCGACCTTAGGCAAAAAGGTTGGGTTAGTTCTCAAAGATACTCTGTCTTTGTGAAAAACCAAATAGGGGGTCGAACCGAAAGAGCATGAAGTTCAGACACCCTCCTGGCGATGTAATAGCCACTAGGAATAAAGTTTTCCAAGAAAGATATTTCAGGGAACAAGAAGCAGCTGGCTCGAAGGGGGGAAGAATCAAAGATGTCAGCACTAAATTTAGATCCCACTGAGGAGGAGGATTCCTGATTGGAGGCTTTAGTAGGAAAATTCCTTTCAAGAAGGCCCTGCAGAGCCTATGGGACATAATATTATGATCTGCTATCCCGACATGAAAATTGGAAATAGCAGCCAATTGAACTCTGACTGTGGAAGAAGAGGAGCCTGCATGAAAAATCTCTGCTAAGAAATCCAGGACTGCCTGAACAGGGGCAGTAAAGGGATCAATATTCTTGGCCTTAGCCCAATAACAGAAACGTTTCCATTTGCTTGTATAAATCCTCCTGGTAGAGGATTTTAGCGGTTACTATGATGTCTCTAACTGGGTTAGAGATCAAAGGAAGCCTGGCTAAGGAAGGAAGTGGAGCAACCATGCTGTGAGGTTGAGAGAAGGGATTGACCGGTGCAGCTGACCCGATTGGTGAATCAGAAGATCTGGCACTGGGTCCAGATGCCACGGCTGCACCAAAAGGTGATGATGAAGGAACGGGAACCAAACTTGTCGAGGCCAGTAAGGGGCAATGAGAATCAATTTGGCTCTCAAAACGGTAGCTTTCTGGATAACCTGAGGGATCAGAGGAAATGGAGGGAAGGCATAAAGAAGTCCCTGGGGCCAATCCTGGGTCAGAGTGTCTCTGGGGGGATGGCCTGATAGAGGGAAGAGGCAGAAGAAGTCTGGACATTTGCTGTTTTGGGGAGTAGCAAAAAGATCGCAACATGGACGACCCCATTCCAGAAAAATCTCTTCCGCTATAGATTGCTTGAGAGACCACTCGTGAGGCATGAGAATAGCTCTGCTCAATCTGTCCACTACAATGTTGGTTTTCCCAGGGATATGCGTTGCTACCAGAAACCGATGAGAGGAGATCGCCCATTGCCATAGTCTGAGCGCTTCTCGACACAAGGGGTAGGACTTGGTTCCGCCCTGTTTGTTGATATACCAAACTACAGACATGTTGTCTGTGTGGACTGCAATTGTCCCTACGGGAAGAAAGTCGTTGAGGGCTTGCAACGTTAAAAGCACTACTCTCATCTCCAGGACATTTATGTGCAGATGGCACTCGAACGGCTGCCACGTCCCATGAACCATCCTGCCCTGATAATGACCCCCCCACCCGATCAGGGAGGCATCCGTGGTGACAGTGGCTATCGGGGATGGGGGTACAAAGTACCTGCCTTGGTGAACCTGAGGAGATGTGATCCACCAAGCAAGATGCTCTTTGCATGTCTGTGTCACCAGAATGTGGTGACGCATTGGAAGTTGTTGGTATGACCATTGTGTGAACAGCATCCACTGAAGAAGGCGCATGTAGAATCGAGCCAGGGGAAGAAGAGTAATGGCCGCAGCCATGAGACCTAATACCTTTAGAACCATTCTGGCCTGTACTTTCTTGTTGGCCAGAATGATCCTGACATGACTCTGAATGTCTGAAACTCTTTGATCTGTAAGGGTAGCTGACATCCGAACAGTGTTTAAGTTTGCGCCTATGAAGGTAATAGACTGGCAGGGCGATAAGGATGACTTTTCGAAGTTGATCGAGATGCCCAAATGAGAACAAAGGTTTATTGTGTAATCCCTGGCTTGTATAAGCTGATGCCTGGTGGTGGCTGACAGGAGCCAGTCGTCGAGATACGGAAACACCTGGAATCCTTGACGTCTCAGGTGAGCCTGCCATGCATTTGGTGAACACTCTGGGGGCTGTAGTGAGACCAAAGGGCAGGGCTCTGAACTGGAAATGACTGGACCCCAGCCGAAAGCGGAGAAATCTCCTGGAGCGTCTGTGAATTTTGATGTGATAGTACGCATCCTGAAGATCTATTGAGCACATCCAGTTGTCCTTCTGTAAGAAGGGCAGAATTGACTGAAGAGTGACCATTCGGAATCTTGTCTTCCTGACAGACTTGTTGAGTCTGCTGAGATCCAATATTGGTCTCCAGTCTCCCGTCTTTTGGGGACCAAAAGAACCTTGAGTAGATTCCGGCTCTGAATGGTCTATTGTAATTGGCTGAATGGCTCTTTTGCAGTAGATTTGAGATTTCTAACACTGCAATTTCGCTTAGACGGGGTGGTACATCTGGAAGGGAATTTGAGGGAAGGGACTTTCCTCGAAAGGAATTATGTAACCCTTGGATATGATCGACTGTACCCATCTGTCTTGAGTGAGGGAGTGCCAGGCTTCTGGGTACAGTGATAATCTTCCCCCGACTGCCTCCAAGGAGGGACAGCCGGGCAACATCTCAGGGATGCTGAAAGGGCTTGTCAGAGAGAGGCTCTCTGTTTCCCTGGTTTTGGACCCCTCTGCCTCTAGAGCGGCGTCTGTTGTTGTTACCCCCTCTGCCTCTAGGGGTAAACTGACCACGTGAATCTGGCGTGACTCCTTGGGATTTACGGAACCACATTTTGCCACCTTTCTGTCCTTTGGGATAAGGTCTAGAAGGGGTGGAAAAACGGACTCCTACAGCAGAAAGAGTCTTGCCGTCCTGTTTGCACCTGGTCAAAGTTTCCTTCACCTGAGGGCCAAACAAAGCTGACCCATCAAAGGGAGAGTTTGTGAAGGACGCCTTAAAGGGATCAGCAAAATCACATAGCTGCATCCAGGCTTGGCGTCTAAGAGCCACACCTGTACCTGCGGCTCTACTCGCTCCATCAGCAGCATAAGATATTAGCCGCATGGAGGAGTTTGCAATGGAATTAAGGGTTCCTGGCTGCGAAGCAATCTTTTCTTGAGCTCCTGCAGCTGTAGGATCCTGTACTACTTCACCCAGTTCCTTAAGGATATCCCTCTGGAGTCTGGTGAAGTGACATAGGTAATTCAGCGAACGCATAGCAAAGGTCGCTGAGGAAAACATCCGCTTACCGTACCTATCCATGGTCCTAGAGTCCTTATTAGGAGGATGGACGGCACGGAAGGATCTGCAAGTTCCTTCTTGGTGGCCGCAGCCACCACCATGGCATCAGCGGGGACACCCTTAGTGAGGAATTGCTTGTCACTCGGGGCAGTGATAAGTTTTGAAGGCCTCCTAGGGACTGGCTCTACAGAGTCAGGAGCTGCCCACGCCTTCGGGCAATAACCTGCATAAGGGGTCGAAGGCGGAGACACCCAGGAGGTGGAGGGCCGAGATCCAAACGCCTCTAGGTATACTGACTCATCCTCAGAGGGATTGTTGGTGGGCCAGTTTCCCTCTGTTTAAGGAGTTCTAGGATGTCTGAGAAGGAGACATCCTCAGAGGGGATCTAGGGGATCCCTCTGACTCATCAAAGTCAGTATCCAAGTGACAGACTCGGGAGTCTACATGTTTCCTCTTACAAGTACTCTTCCTAGGAGGATCTCCCAAACATCAGGAGAATCCTCGGAAGAGGGGAAATTCCCAATGGGGAAACCTGAGGCGGAGGATCTCTGGGTCCTATAGCAAGAGAAGTGGCAGAGATGTCAACAGGCACTATAGAGGGAGGAGCTACGGGAACAGACTGCTGACTGATACCAGTGGCCAGCACACTCTTCATCACCTCGAATGCTCCCCTCCCAGGCAGGTCCGAGAGAACCCGTTCAAGAACTAGGAACCCAGGGACCACCGAAGGGAAGTCTCCGAGGCAGATGTCGGAGCCGAGCTCACCAAGGCCGAGGCTCCAAGGGGAAGAGCGGGTTCGACAAGGGTCCGATGCCACTCACCCCTCGGAGGAGACCATGGAAGCCCGACCACCGAATCCCTCTAAGGAAGGTCTCAAGAGGAGATAAGAGTAGAGGCTGAAGGAACAGAAGGGGTATCTGTCCTCCAGCCGTAGCAGTAACCATTCCGAAGACTCCAACTCCAAGCTCTGGGGTAGAGTTGAAGGAGGAACTGTAACGGGTGTGGACCAACAGTCGCCTGTTGAGACGGACTATGTAACATTTGGGCCAGTACCTGTGACTTAAGTAATCTGCTGACCACTCTCTAGGTCATGGTCTGAAAGTCTGGATGACCTTGAAGATCGGCTCCGATGGCTCCGTTCCGAAAGGAGAGGTGAAGCCGGAGCCGAAAGTATCGGCTCCAAGGAAGGAGACCTCGACCTCTTCCTGGAATGAGCCATCGGAACCGATACTATAGATCCTGTCGGAGCCGAAGACTTATCGGAGCCGACAGGAAGCCTCGATGCATCGGCTCCAGCCAGAGCCGATACAACCACAAAAGTAACGGTGTCGGAGCCGATCGGAGCCGACACCGATGCCTGTGCCACATGGTGGTCGGAACCGATCAGAGCCGACACCGAAGTGGTCGATGCAGAATCGGCACCGATAGCCATCGGTGCCGAAGGCTTTGTTAAGCCAGAATCGGCTCCAGCCGGAGCCGATCTCGACCCGGAACGAGTCGGAGCCGAGGCCGCAGGCTTAGACACAGAAGCCTGGGCCTTGGAAGATTTGGCTGATTTTGATGGAGCCGACTTAGCCGGAGAGCCCTCCGGCAAGAAGGCCCCTAAGTATCAGCTTGTTACGTCTTTCCTGCAGGACTCTCTGGCTGAAGGAATGACAAATAGCACAGGAGTCCTGCAGGTGAAGAGGCCCCAGGCAATACAGGCAAGAAGTGTGACCGTCTGTCAGAGACATCTTCTGACAGCACGAGTCACACTTCTTAAAACCTGAGACCCTCTCCTTTGACATGGTGCTTCACAAAACACACACACACCAGTCAAAAAATTAAATTAAATAAAATACCAAAAAGGTATTACTATAAAAACAAACACACACACCCTAACAGGGAGGGGATGGGATGGGTAAAGTTTGACTAAAAAAAATTAGAAGAGACAGGGAATTTCTGTCAGAAAAACTATATAATTAACTTATAACTAAAAATTAAAGGTTTTTTTTTTTTTTTTTTACAAAAAGGGGCTTAAATATCAACAAAGTGAATCACTTACCAGGAGCTGGTAAAAGGAGGACCTCATAAGCGAAGCGGCAAACGAGATCTGGGTACTTACCGCCTTGCATCATGGGATATGGGGCTGCCTCGAGCTGGTAAAAGTGACTCTCGAGCTTAGCAAGTGCCGAGTCGGAGCCGAGGGATCGGCTCCGAACCCATCAAGCAAGAATGAAGGCGAGATTGACAACTTAACATTTTATCTTTTCTATGTATTTGTGATACAAATCCTCCTTCTGAATGACTAATATACGTGTCCAAATAAGCAATGCCACTGTCACTAATATTGTGTGTGAATTTCAAAAAATCTGTTGTATGATTGATATAATCAATAAAGGAATTAATCTTGTCAATGGGACCCTTCCATAACAAGAACAAATCGTCCAAATATCTCGTATAATAAACAATGTATTGATAATATTCACATCCAAACAAGAATTCAGTTTCCCATTCTAGCATAACAAGGTTTACAAATATGGGAGCACAAGATGCTCCTATAGCTATACCCCTGGTTTGCCTGAAGAATTCACATTCAAAATGAATGTAGTTATACTCCAACACTAAACCCATCATGTCTGTGATAAGACATATTCGATTCCAATCCATGTCGGAAAATTTCCTCAAACTGTTGCTAAATTATTCTAACCCAACATCTTTGGGGATACATGAGAATAAGTCTATGACATCGATGGTAATAAAAATTAGGTCACTCCTCCAAATATTAGGTGTGAGATGTCCAAGAAACATCCACGAGTCCTTGATGAGATGAGGAATTTTATTATAAACAGGTTTAATCCATCTGTCTATAGCAACCCCTAAGGGGTATGTTTTAGATTTACTACCTGATACTATAGGTCTAAAAGGGGGGTGCATCAAATTCTTATGGACTTTAGGAATACCTATAATAGTGGCCATAGTGGGAAACTCCACTTTTAAATATTGATAAGTGTCACTATTAATTCTTTGGTCAAGTCAAATATTCCTCCAGTGCTAAATCAATTCTTTTATAACCAATATTTACCTCATTAATAGAGATAGTTTCATAGTTACCAGATTGATGTAAGATGTTATATATTTCATTAATATAGTCCATACTATTGAATAACACAATTCCACCCCCCTTATCAGGTTTCATAACTCTAATCTCATTGTTGTTCACAAGTTGTTGTAAACATTTGCATTCACCTCCTGTTAAGTTGTCATTAATACATTGTTTAATAATATTTATCAGTTTTATATTTTTTATTAAACTTATAAATATCCTTACAAGCCATTCTTTCAAAGCTGGCTACAACCGGGTTCGCAAAAGGGATAAAAGTGCTCTTTTTCTTGAGTGCATTAGGCATAAACGGGTTGCTATTCTGATCAGGCTGTTTAAACTGTATAGCTAAATTCAGCCTCCTACAATATAGTTTTAATTCAATAATAGTGTCAACTAAATTAAACCCAACAGTAGGTATGAATTTCATACCCTTAGAAAACAACTTAAAAAATTCATATGAAATGTCCACATTCCTGTAATTAAACACATTAAACCCTTTGTAAGTATACGTGATATTATCTTCACCTCTACTTATCTGCATGTCTACCTATATTTCTATTATATCTATCACTATCAAACACCTGATTGTCATTAGGCCAAATATACGCCCTATTATTGTTATACTGCTCCACATCACGTATGATTTTTCTACTTTTTCTCTGATATATCCCTTTAGCTTTTTGTTCAGCTATAACAAACTGTTTGTCATATAACTCACTCCATTGTGTGAACAATTCATTGTTCACTATTTCTTGATTTAACTTTTCTACTTCCCGCACTAAACAGGATCATTTTTCATCATTTTTCTTAATTAAAACATTCATATAACTAACACCAAAATTGTCAAACAATTCAATTCACACACTGTATCATTGTTTAAGTCCAGTCCCATAGGCAACTTAAAAAAACCTTAAGCCCTTGGGTACAATCTGCATAGAAATACATTTGGCCAGGTAGGCGTTGTCGATTTTTAGACCTTTAATTGTCAATAATTTCTTTCCCAAAGAATATATAGCTTCCTTGATGGTCCCCTTGGAATAACTATGTTGTCGCTCAACACCATTGCTAACTGAACATCCACCATTGTTGGTGAATTCATATTCGTCACTTAAAAAACTGTCAAGAAAGTCTTTATCAGGTACACAAGCCACTCTATCCTTGCCATACAGTTTGCGTTTGCCATGATTAAAATTATTATTACTGTTCAGACTGGAATAAGTGGAAATAGCAATAGTACCTTTAGGATTGTCCGTATGAGTCCTAGTGATAGCTGAATAAGTTTTGATGGGCATCGGGCGTTTAGGACGCGCCCCCAGACATTCCGTCTAATGTCAAAGGTGAAATCATTTTCCGAAGTAATACTATTGTTAATATTCCTGTTCCGAACAGGAGTATGGTCATGTAACAAACCATTGCCTTCTCTGGCACATTTCTCTTGCCCGTTTGGTATGTCCATCTGTGTGCTGTCAACACGATTGGTAGCAGGTACAACATCAATGGAAGATAAAACCTCCTGCTTACCACTATCAGCCGGCTTCGACATTGTAAGGGTACGTCCCACTAAGTCAATAAGCCGGGATACTTTCTCCTTGAGAGTGGAAATCTCAGTTTGAATTTTAAGAATCTCGTCCCTATTCAATAAAGCCTGAGACTCTTCGGGAGTGCTATCCATACCAAACCACGACTATCTCAACAAAAACACAAGCAAGGAAACAAGGTAAATATCCAAAAGCACCACCGGTCTGCCAACGAAAGCCAAACTCAATAACTGCTCAGCTCGAACAGGTGACACAGGGTTTATTATCAAACAATTAATTAAGAAAAATTATGAAAAATTATCCTGTTTAGTGCGGGAACTAGAAAAGTTAAATCAAGAAATAGTGAACAATGAATTGTTCACACAATGGAGTGAGTTATATGACAAACAGTTTGTTATAGCTGAACAAAAAGCTAAAGGGATATATCAGAGAAAAAGTAGAACAATCATGTGTGATGTGGAGCAGTATAACAATAATAGGGCGTATATTTGGCCTAATGACAATCAGGTGTTTGATAGTGATAGCTATAATAGAAATATAGGTAGACATGCGGATAAGGACTCTAATTTTCAAGGGGGCAGATTTTATCCAGCCCCAAAAAAAAAACATTTACACCGTGGAACAGGAGAGTGAGATAATAAGATTAGGGACAAAAACAGACGTTGCTGCAGTTTTGGCATGTCCATCGGATAATGAACTATCAGGTATTATATTTGATCAAATGCAAAAAGCAGAAACCTGATCTCACCGCAATGAAGTTGAAAAACTGAGCAGTTTCTATTTAACAAACTTCCCAAATCCACAGTTCAAAGAAATTGTTGGCAGCCGTAGCAAAAGTAAAACTCTTCTTTATTGTAACAAGTATAATTGAAGGGTAAGCGCTTTCGCGTGGTCACAGCCACGCTTCATCAGACAAATAAAAACCCTATAGTACAGTGCTTATATACTGCATAAATTATATAAAATGAAGCCAAGCCCTAAGTAATTAAGTACCTCATTAGCCATTTAAAGCAGAAATGCTTAACTACCAAATACTGACAAACTATCAGAAGCAATGCTTTCAATAGTAGTGAATACCAACTCTAAATTAACAAACCTTGAACTTGATTCATATTGCGGTTTATGAATTAAGAGTGTAAATACATGTATATATGAATTAAACAAACAAAGAATCATAGAATTTAATAGGGTTCAGCTATGACTTTTGCTTCGGTAAAATTAACAAATGCAGTGAGAACACTGCGCAACTGAAAGTTGACAGATATAGCCCTTAAAAGGGCTTATGTACAATTGCCAATGCATCTAAACAGACAAGTAAGCATTTAAACATTTAAGAAACTTGGTGCAGTTCAGCAATAAATCCTTGTTTAGACAAAAGGCAAAATGAGCCTTGCATATCAAAATACTAATAAAAATAGAGCTGGGTGAGCATTTTTACTGTTATCATCGTAACCAGAGCTTGCACACATTTAACACAAATTAATTAAAATGTACACTAGATTGTGTAAATAGTGAGCTAGACAGACTATCATGAAACTTAATGTAATTCAACTATAACTCTATATTTAAGTAAAATAAAATAAAATAAAATAAATGAGGGCATTGAAAACATCGCGCAATTGAAAGCAAACAGGTATGACCCTGAAAGAATTAGTTTGTCTTCGACACTATAACTAAACAAATAAATAAACATTTAAGAAACCTAGTGTAGTTCAACAGTTAGATTGTGTTTAAAAAGACAAAAAAGGCAATAAAGAACTCTATGTATCGAAATGCTAATGAATATAATGTTCAGTAAGCTTTTGTATGATTACCATCGTAGGCGAAGCTTGCATTCATTTAAATGAATTGTTTAAAATGAATTGTTTGACAATATACATCAGATTACTATAAACCATTTCAAAAAGTATTACTAGGAATATATATTTGTGCTTAATGCACCGTTAAAAGTACATAGTTAAATGTGAGTTCTATCGATGTCTTTTTTAAAACCAAACAAATGAAATCATTTTTAAAAAAATTTTTCATACTTAATTAAGTCTTGCTATAAGAATATGTTGTTAAAACATCAAAAGATATAATTCGGAGCTCAAACCAAGTGACATAAAGCTTTTAAAGTATATCACAGAGCAAATGGAGTCCGAAGCAAGGTCTAAAGAAATATGCTAACAACTTGAAGCATAAACGTACCCGGTGAGGCACGAATAACAATGAGGTAGAGAAATATATAGCAGTGCTAAAAAATGGTGGAGGAATGAAACCATACATTTAAAATATACAAATGAATAGATCTTGAATAAACTTATAATTAGAATTTATATACCAGAATACTTCCTATGCCTTAAAGCTAATGAACATAATCTATTTAGATAAAAATGTGATTTAATTTAATATAGCATGGATCCAGGAGTATAACTGTGTATTAAAACATATAAATATTGAATATAAACTTAACTAAACATATTGAATGCTTGTAAAAAACAGGACATATGAATTAAAGAACATATATAAATTTAAAATTATATAGTGACATGTAAAAAATATCTAGTTTTAAACCAATATTAATATAAAAATACTATTAAAAAATATATAAGTTAAGATATATAATTATTAACATAATTTTAAGAACATTTACTAGTAGTAAAAAACATACAACTATAAAATGTATAAATGTAATAACTGTGCAATACTGTTAGCGTTTCCTATTATTTAAAATGGGTTTAATGGAAACTGAGGTATTCAATCCTGGATAACTATGAGCATTGAATTTTAAAATCCACTTTAGTTCTGCCAGGGCTAAATTATTTATATTGTCTCCGCCCCTGGGGTTTAAGTTTATTTTTTCAAGTACCCTAAATAGAAAATTATGTTCTTTATGTTCTAATATATGTTGTGCTAGTGCATTGGTATTTATTTCTTTCTTTATTTCATATAAATGATCATATATACGATCAGTTAGCCTTCTTTTAGTTAATCCAATGTAGAATGCTGTACATTTTGTACAAGTTGCTAAATAAACCAGGTTTTTTGTTTGACAAGTAGCTGCAATATTAATATGATAGGTAAAACCTAATGTGGAATGAGTAAAAGTTGAGTCTAGACAAATCATTTTACACCTGGTACAGGAACCACAAGAGACTGTTCCCATTACTTGGGTAGATTTCTTAGTATTTAGCACAGAATCCTTACATAAAATTTGCTTCAAATTGGAACAGTTTTTGTATAAAAAAGAAGGAAAGTTTCCCACTAGATTAGATACCAAAAAATCTGTTTGTAATATATTCCAGTTACTCCGTATGACTGTCTCTAAACATTTTACATCGCTAGTGTATTTTAAAATGTATGGTATTTTTATGTTGTCATTGCTATTTTCATGTTTAAAAGAAGTGTACTTCTTAACAGTAAGTGGTGTAAATTCTGATGAACGTATGGTATTGTTTTTAATAGAATTGACAAGCTTAAAGTTATAACCTCTATCTAAAAATAATTGCTCTAACAGGTCAGATTCTTTTTCTAAAACAGTATTTTCCTGGCAAAGTCTAGTCAGCCTAGTAAACTGGCTTTTAACTATTCCTGGGAACATATGCCTAGGATGCATGCTGCTGAAATGGAGTAGTGTATTGATCCAAGTAGGTTTCCTAAAGATAGAAGACATGATTTTTCCTTGCTCAGTAAGTGCCAAGGTAACATCCAGGAAATCAACTTGTTTCATGGATGCTTCCACTGTGAATTTCAAGTAACTAGTGGTAGTTTCTAGATGGTGTAAGAAACATGTAAATTCCTCTAGGGTACCTTGCCAAATTAAGAGAACATCGTCTACAAAACGTTTGTAGAACTTAACTTTGTCAAAAGCAGGATTAGTGAACAAATGCTCTTTTTCCCAATTTAGAACTACTAGATTCGCATACGTATTTGCATGGGGTGCCCATAGCTACACCCCATGTCTGCAAATACGTCATGCTGTCAAACATAAAGATGTTATTGTTAAGCACTAAATCCAAGAGCTGACAAATTAGTATAATTTTATCAGAGGAGAAGCTGGTATCTCTTACAAGTAGTTCTCTAATTGCTTCCAAACCCAAGTCATTGGGGATGGACGTAAAAAGATTTTTTACATCCAAAGTTATCAGTAGAAATTCATCTGTCCCAGTGTTGAGTGTTACATCCTTAAGGCTGCTTAATAAATCATAGGTATCTTTTAACAGAGTTGGAACTGAGTCCACTACAGGCCTAAGATATTTTTCAAGAGCTGTCGAAATGGTGGCAGTTACCCAATTATTGCCTGATACTATAGGCCTAAGGGGTATAGGATGCACCTGTTTGTGAATCTTGGGCAAGCCTTTTATTATAGGAGTAGTAGGGAACTCAATATAAAAATACCTATATTCTTCTGGAGTAATTTGTCGGCACATTAGAAGGTCATGTAATGTGGCATGTACATTAGTTATGATGGAATAGACTTTTTCTTGAGAAATGGTGGAATAAGTTTCTTGATCTGATAACATATTTAACATCAAAGTAACATAGTCTGTAGTATTCATGACTATAATACCACCACCTTTGTCTGCAGGTCTAAAGGTGATGTCAGAAAATAGTTTGAACTTCTTTAAAGATGCCATTTCACCAGAAGACAAATTAACATAAGCTATTTTGTTTTTCTTAGTATAAAAGAGTTTATAAAAATCTCTCTCACATGCCTTTAGGAAACAGTCAATACTGAAGGGTAGAGGAGGTGAAAAGTTACTCTTTTTTCTTAGTGACACATATTCAGATTGTGAAGTTTCAGTATTGTTTGTTATAGAGGTGTTTTTAAAAAACATTTTGAGGGCTACATTTCTACAAAAAACACGTAACTCACATAAAACATCAGCCAAGTTACTGCATTGTGCTGGTATGAAATTTAAGCCCTTGTTAATCAAACTAGAATCTGATACACACAAATCATAATTAGATAAATTAACAAATATGTCAGTCACATCCTTTGCCTTCGATTCGTTCCGTATCTCTCTTCTGAATTTTTCCTTTTTCTTGGCCCTCTGCTCAGGGAACGCCCTCTCCCTTGATATTGTGTTTTTATGGGATAGGGTAAAAAACGACTTGCTTCTTGAGTCACTTTAGGTTTTGCGCCTAAGCGAATGTCATTATGCATATTAGCAAAAGCTAGTTGGTTGGGAGGTGGTGTTGCAGAAAAAGCAGTCAATCTAGGAAATTCCGTCTCACTGAGTAGAGCAGTGTTATTGTCAGTTATAGGTAAAGTAGACGGAGCTGAAACACCAACAGCTGTAGAGGCAGCATCACTAGTTATAGCATTGTCATTAGTATGTGTTAAAGAAGCTGGCCTTTGCGATTGAGTTTGTACATTATTGTGTCTGGGCCAGACAAAAATCTGACCAGATTGAAAATCATTAAAATCCCTCTGCAACTTTTTCAATTTGATTTGTTTCAATTTCTCACTGAAAGCATTCACTTGTGAGAAAATAGTTTGCAGTCTATTTTTAGCATAATCTGATTTAAACTTGTCAGTTAAATTTTTGTGAGTTATGTCTATTTCAGTACGTAACTTAGTCTCAAGAGGTAAAAAATATTCATTTAAAAGTGACATGTACCTGAATCCTTGTTCAATATTTAAGTCCTGCCACTTTTTCAAGAGCACCGGATGGTTGGTTCCATAAGATGGCATGCAAAATACACGCATTCCTCGGGGTACGATTCTATGATGTATAGATGCTTCAAGGTGTTGCCTTTGCCAGGCGTACCTTTGTAAAAGGTAAAGCTTATCTTCAAATTCTTTCACAGCTGAGTTGAAGTCAGCAAGGTTTTCTTCAGGTAAGGTGGATGCAGGAATGTTAACTGGCCCACCTAATTCCAAAGCCAATAAAGGGTTGACGACATGGTGCAGCAATCCTTCTGGTATAGCTGAAAATTCCCTCGACTCTGGTCTGTAGTCTAATTCTACATTGGTGGAATCCATTGCGTAGAGCAGTTACCACACAAAAAAAGCAGAAAAAACCAAGAGGTAACTGCAGCTCCAAGAGATCAGGTAACACAGACAAGTACAAATGCAAAAAGCAGAAACCTGATCTCACCGCAATGAAGTTGAAAAACTGAGCAGTTTCTATTTAACAAACTTCCCAAATCCACAGTTCAAAGAAATTGTTGGCAGCCGTAGCAAAAGTAAAACTCTTCTTTATTGTAACAAGTATAATTGAAGGGTAAGCGCTTTCGCGTGGTCACAGCCACGCTTCATCAGACAAATAAAAACCCTATAGTACAGTGCTTATATACTGCATAAATTATATAAAATGAAGCCAAGCCCTAAGTAATTAAGTATCTCATTAGCCATTTAAAGCAGAAATGCTTAACTACCAAATACTGACAAACTATCAGAAGCAATGCTTTCAATAGTAGTGAATACCAACTCTAAATTAACAAACCTTGAACTTGATTCATATTGCGGTTTATGAATTAAGAGTGTAAATACATGTATATATGAATTAAACAAACAAAGAATCATAGAATTTAATAGGGTTCAGCTATGACTTTTTGCTTCGGTAAAATTAACAAATGCAGTGAGAACACTGCGCAACTGAAAGTTGACAGATATAGCCCTTAAAAGGGCTTATGTACAATTGCCAATGCATCTAAACAGACAAGTAAGCATTTAAACATTTAAGAAACTTGGTGCAGTTCAGCAATAAATCCTTGTTTAGACAAAAGGCAAAATGAGCCTTGCATATCAAAATACTAATAAAAATAGAGCTGGGTGAGCATTTTTACTGTTATCATCGTAACCAGAGCTTGCACACATTTAACACAAATTAATTAAAATGTACACTAGATTGTGTAAATAGTGAGCTAGACAGACTATCATGAAACTTAATGTAATTCAACTATAACTCTATATTTAAGTAAAATAAAATAAAATAAAATAAATGAGGGCATTGAAAACATCACAATTGAAAGCAAACAGGTATGACCCTGAAAGAATTAGTTTGTCTTCGACACTATAACTAAACAAATAAATAAACATTTAAGAAACCTAGTGTAGTTCAACAGTTAGATTGTGTTTAAAAAGACAAAAAAGGCAATAAAGAACTCTATGTATCGAAATGCTAATGAATATAATGTTCAGTAAGCTTTTGTATGATTACCATCGTAGGCGAAGCTTGCATTCATTTAAATGAATTGTTTAAAATGAATTGTTTGACAATATACATCAGATTACTATAAAGCATTTCAAAAAGTATTACTAGGAATATATATTTGTGCTTAATGCACCGTTAAAAGTACATAGTTAAATGTGAGTTCTATCGATGTCTTTTTTAAAAACCAAACAAATGAAATCATTTTTAAAAAATTTTTTCATACTTAATTAAGTCTTGCTATAGGAATATGTTGTTAAAACATCAAGAGATATAATTCGGAGCTCAAACCAAGTGACATAAAGCTTTTAAAGTATATCACAGAGCAAATGGAGTCCGAAGCAAGGTCTAATGAAATATGCTAACAACTTGAAGCATAAACGTACCCGGTGAGGCACGAATAACAATGAGGTAGAGAAATATATAGCAGTGCTAAAAAATATTTGATCAACATGTTAATGAAGGGGTGAACAATATAATAAGTAGAGGTGAAGATAATATCACGTATACTTACAAAGGGTTTAATGTGTTTAATTACACGAATGTGGACATTTCATATGAATTTTTTAAAGTTGTTTTCTAAGGGTATGAAATTCATACCTACTGTTGGGTTTAATTTAGTTGACACTATTATTGAATTAAAACTATATTGTAGGAGGCTGAATTTAGCTATACAATTTAAACAGCCTGATCAGAATAGCAACCCGGTTATACCTAATGCACTCAAGAAAAAGAGCACTTTAACCCTTTTGCAAACCCGGTTGTAGCCAGCTTTGAAAGAATGGCTTGTAAGGATATTTATAAGTTTAATAAAAAATATAAAACTGATAAATATATTAAACAATGTATTAATGACAACTTAACAGAGGGTGAACGCAAATGTTTACAACAACTTGTGAACAACAATGAGATTAGTTATGAAACCTGTAAAGGAGGGTGGAATTGTGTTATTCAATAGTATGGACTACATTAATGAAATATATAACATCTTACATCAATCTGGTAACTATGAAACTATTTCTATTAATGAGGTAAATATTGGTTATAAAAGAATTGATTTAGCACTGGAGGAATATTTGATTGACCAAAGAATTAATAGTGACACTTATCAATATTTAAAAGTGGAGTTTCCCACTATGGCCTCTATTATAGGTATTCCTAAAGTCCATAAGAATTTGATGCACCCCCCTTTTAGACCTACAGTATCAGGTAGTAAATCTAAAACATACCCCTTAGGGGTTGTTATAGACAGATGGATTAAACCTGTTTATAACAAAATTCCTCATCTCATCAAGGACTCGTGGATGTTTGTTGGACATCTCACACCTAATATTTGGAGGAGTGACCTAATTTTTATTACCATCGATGTCACAGACTTATTCTCATGTATCCCCAAAGATGTTGGGTTAGAATATTTTAGCAACAGTTTGAGGAAATTTTCCGACATGGATTGGGATCAAATATGTCTTATCACAGACATGATGGGTTTAGTGTTGGAGTATAACTACATTCATTTTGAATGTGAAATCTTCAGGCAAACCAAGGGTGTAGCTATGGGAGCATCTTGTGCTCCCATATTTGCAAACCTGGTTATGCTAAAATGGGAAACTGAATTCTTGTTTGGATGTGAATATTATCAATACATTGTTTATTATACGAGATATTTGGACAATTTGTTCTTGTTATGGAAGGGTCCCATTGACAAGATTAATTCCTTTATTGATTATATCAATCATACAACAGATTTTTTTGAAATTCACACACAACATTAGTGACAGTGGCATTGCTTATTTGGACACGTATATTAGTCATTCAGAAGGAGGGTTTGTATCACAAATACATAGAAAAGATACATTTTCTAACGATTATTTGGAATTCAGTAGTAATCATCCTCAGTATGTATTCAAAAATGTATTTAAGGGGCACTGTATTAGGGCAGCCCGTATGTCTTCTACTACAGAACTAATGAATAAAGAACTGGACTTTATTAAGTCTATGTTCATTAATAGGGGGTACCCTAACACTTTATTGTGTGATGTTGTCAATTATGTGAGAAAAGAATGGGGCAAAAAATATCTACCCTTGTTGGGTAACACATTGCCCACTATCACAAGAAATGATAGTATATCTTATAAGTCTGGGCATAGCAATCGGGTATGCGTGCTGACGTACTCTCCATTTGTGCAATATATTAAAAATATTATTAAAGGGCATTGGAATTTGATAACAGCGGATGAAGATACAGCAATGATATTGGGTACATATCCCTGTTTTGTGTATAAAACTGGATCCAATATCAAGAGAATATTGGAAGCTATGACAAATAAACAGGACAAGAAAAAGATAACATTTGGAACTAAAAAATGTGGGTCATGCACGCAATGGCATGCGGTCAATGAAGATGAAGGCTGTAAATTAGATGATTTCAACAGGACCTATGTAAAATGCAGGGCAGGCAATCGTAACACCAAATTCATTGTATATTTAGCAACATGTACGACATGCTCTGCATTTTACATAGGTAAAACTGAGAGACAGTTTAAGCGACGCATATATGATCATTTGTATAGCACTAGGGTTAAGGACAAAAATAATGCTTTATATCGACATATACATAAAAGTGGTGATTCACACTTTTTAAATTTATTATTGATTATGTCGATATATTATCTTGTGGTGGCAATTCGAAGGCTCTTTTAGGTTTAAAAGAAAACAGATGGCAGATTTTAACAGATGCCACAAGGCCACTGGGTATTAATGATCATATTAGTATTAAACCGTTTTTGGTTATGGCATAATGTTATATAGTTATTGTATGCAAATGATATTTTGGTAGGGTACCAATCTATTGTTTTATATTCTGCTACATTTTCTACATTTTATAGTCTGCACATTTTGTACTTTTTTGTACAACATTCACTATTATTATTATTTTTATGTGATGATATTTTTTATGATATTTTTATGTGATATGTATGTAGTGAGTCATATGTTACATATAACATTTATATGTCCTATTTATATGTTTCACTGATGTTTATTATTTGTTTTTATACTGAAACATTCTGGAAGGTTTTTAAGTGAGTACTGTCTTTTTAAATTCAAAAACTTTTTTGGCGCCTAAAAGTGTATTTAATTGATGGAGAGTCATGACTACAGTGTTCTGATGAAGTCTGTTTTATTCAGATGAAAGCGCATAACTGAGGTTTCACGTATTTTGGAAGTTTCTTTCTTTCTTTGTCCTTGTGTTTGGTAATAAACCCTGTGTCACCTGTTCGAGCCGAGCAGTTATTGAGTTGGACTTTCGTTGCCAGACCGGTTGTGCTTTTGGAAATCCGTCAGATTGCAAGGGCATCTCTTGTGCACAGCCCTCTTCAGGTCACCCCACAGATTAGCTATTGGATTTTGGTATAGGCTCTGGCTGGGCCATTCGAAAACTTTAATTTTCTTCTGGTGAAGCCATTCTTTTGTTGATTTGGATGTAGCTTTGGGTCATTGTTGTGTTGAAAGGTGAAATTCCTCTTCATCTTCAGCTTTCTAGCAGATGCCTGAAGGTTTTGGGCCAAAAGTGACTGGTATTTGGAACTATTCATTATTCCCTCCACCTTGACTAAAGCCCCAGTTCTAGCTGAAGGAAACCAACCCCAAAGCATGATACTTCCACCACCATGCTTCACTATGGGGATGGTGTTCTTTTGGTGATGCAAAGTGTTGTTTTTGCACCAAACGTACCTTTTGGAATTGTGGCCAAAAAGTTCAGCCTTGGTCTCACCAGACCATAACACATTTTCACATATGCTTTTGGGAGACAATGCATTGTTTTGCAAATTTTAGCCAGGCTTGGATGTTTTTCTGTGTAAGAAAAGGCTTCAGTCTTGCAACCCTACCCCATAGGCCAGACATATGTAGAATACCGGAGATTGTTGTCACAAGTAGTACACAAGCAGTACTTGCTAGAAATTCCTGCAGCTCCTTCAGTGTACTGTAGGTCTCTTGGCAGCCTCCCTGGCCAGTTTTCGTCTTGCCTTTTCATTAATTTTGGAGGGACTTCCAGTTCTTTGCAATTTCACTGCAGTCCCATATTTTCTCCACTTTTTCATGACTGTCTTCACTGTGTTCCATGGTATATCCAATGCTGTGGAAATTGTTTTGTACCCTTCTCCTGACTGATGCCTTTCAACAATGAGATTGGTGCATGCATGAATCGTGCCATCCCAAATAGAACCAAAATGCTCTCACCCAAAAAAAGGAAGCCAATCTGGTGGTCCCCTGCCATAAACAAACTTTACAACAAAAGGAAGAAACTTTTGCAGAAGAGAGGAAAATCCCAGGATGCAAAAAACTCCCTTACTAGCCTCAGTAAGAAACTGAGATGCCTCATAAAATCCTCCAAAGCTAGTTATGAAAATAAAATTGCCAAAGATTCCAAAGACAACCACAAAGCATTCTATAACTATGTCAAGAATCTAAATGGCAATGCTCAGATCTGCTCTGAGCTAAAACAGAATGGCAATAAATATACTGATCCAAAGGATATTGCCAATATCCTGGCAGATCGATTCAGTGCCAACTTCACCCCCTCTCACCCCTAAATGGCCCATCTCAATACCGGAAGATTGCCAAATTCCAGTAATAACGGCCACACAGGTACAAAACGCACTCTCTAAAGCCAAGAATACAGCATCCATGGGACCAGATGACATCCCGGGCTGTGTACTACATGAACTACAATATGAACTGGCACCTCACCTAAGTGTCATGTTTAATCATAGCCTCACCTCAGGTTTCGTGCCCACTGAGTGGCGCAGAGCTACAGTTATCCCAATCCACAAGGGGGGATCCACCTTGGATCCCGGAAACTACCATCCCATTAGTCTGACAAGCCTTATCTGCAAGGCCATGGAGCGTATTATCATGGAACTTATAAACAAAGACATTGGCAACCTTCAAACACTGGACCCCACCCAGTTTGGGTTTGTGAAGGGCCGATCTTGTCTACTGAACCTGATTGACTTCTTTGAATCAGTCTCCAGAGCCACGGACAAGGGTAAGGTGGTCCACACAGCCTATCTAGACCTTGCCAAGGCCTTTGACACCATCTCCCACTCTGGAATCATAGATAAACTTACTAAGTTGGGTATTAATCCCTATGTCACCCAATGGGTTGCTAAATGGCTTACTGATAGAACCCACACTGTAAAAGTAGCCGACTCCAAATCCAGCTCCAGACTAGTGACAAGTGGAGTACCTCAGGGTTCAGTCCTGGGGCCGCTCTTGTTTGGCATCTACTTCTCTGAAGTACAGGTCAACACTAAGGGACTCTGGCTAACAAAGTTTGCAGATGACTGCAAACTGGGAGCCATTATTGAATCCCCAAATGATGTGGATACTCTACAAAAGGGCCTTACAGAAACAGATGCTTGGTGCCAGAGCCATGGGCTCAAGCTCAATGCCAAGAAATGTATTGTTATCCCTTTGGGAAAAAACGTGTATCCATGAATTACCATATAGGTGGCAGTACACTAAACACAGAAAGTGTGATAAGAGACTTAGGGACACAGGTGGACAGTGGTCTCACCTTCGATAACCACATTGCCACAACAGTCAGGAAATCCTTCTATGTGGCACACCTCATCACGAAGGGCTTTTCATCCAGAAAAAAGGAGGTCATTGTCCCACTGTACTCATCCCTCATTAGACCCATTATAGAATACAACGCCCCATTTGGTATGTACCTCTCAAGACATCTGCAACAACTGGAAAGGCCTCAGAAATACCTCACTAAAAGAATCACAGGCCTAAAGCAGATTCCCTACGCTGACCGCCTTAAAAACTCCAGCTATACTCTGTCGCATATCGACTACTCAGAGGCGATCTCTGTTTAACATACAAGGCCATGTCAAACCCAGAGCTGTTGGACATGCTACACTTAAAGAAATCCCAATCCCTCAGAGCTACACGCTCCAGGGATCTAAACCTTGTCATCACAATAAACAAAACATGCTGGAGGGATAGGTTCCTGACCCAGAGACTCCCCAGACTCTGGAATAGATTGCCCATACATGTCAAGCAGAGTGCCTCTTTGGACCTCTTCAAGAGGAACCTTGACGTTTGGATGGGAGAAAGGAAATTCACCCCAGGGATCACGTCAGTCGCCCTGCTAGACAGGGGTCCAGGAAAATAAATAATGTAGGAAGAAATAGCCAGGGAATTGTTATGGCTAGGCTTGTATAGGCCCTAGGGCTGATAGCCTAGTACCAACCTATGAACCTATAAGATCACTTTGATACTTTGTAAGCTCTCTGCAAACAATGGCTGTTGCTGTAGCAGGCAACTGAGTAAATGTTAGGAAAATCCTACTAGGACAGCTGAACTTTATTTGGGGTTAATCAGAGTCTCTTTAATTGGTGGCAGGTGTCTACCTAAGAAGACTGAATGCTGTAATTAAATCAAAAGGTGCTTCAACTACGTATTTTTTTAAGGGTGTGTACACACTTATGCAACCAGCTTATTGTAGGTTTTTTAGTTTTTATATTTTTCCCCTAACAGATTTGTTTGTTTTTCAATTGAATTGTACACGTTATAGGTCACATTAAAGGTGGGAAAAGTTTTGAAATAATTTATTGTGGTCTCATTTTGTTTATATCACAAAAACCTGTCGTTATATCCACTATATATATATATACATATCTATATATATATATATATATATATTCTTCTTCTTTCAGCTTTTTCCTGGTTAGGGGTCACCACAGCGGATCGCCTGTCTGCTCATGACTGGCAGTGGAATTTTACAGTGTCGAGTTGCCAGCCCGGCGCCCAACCTTCCACAGAAGGCACACACACGCATGCACTCACACCTAGGGCCAATTTCGAGTGTCCAATCCACCTATAGCATGTCTTTGGGATGCAGGAGGAAACCAGAGCACCCGGAGGAAACCCACGCGGCCACAGGGAGGACATGCAGGCTCCACACAGAAGGCACCCCAGCCGAGGATCAAACCGGAGAACCTCTTGCTGTGAGGCGACAACGCTAACCGCTGCACCACCACAGCCGCCTATATACACACACACACACACACACACACACACCCCATATATATATTATATATATAAAACTATTAAACAGATATTGTTTGGCATTTCAGCATATGCAGTATACAGATGAAAAATGCAAGCATACCTTGCTTCTCAAGTTCAGCGATCTTCTGTGCAGATATATCCCACAGTAAAAGCTGGTTCAAACTGCTTTGGTCCAAAATTGTTCTAAGGTCCCCTGTCTTCTTTGGCACTAGAAAGAAGTGTGAGCAAGTTCCAAATCCTATCTGGTCTGATGGGACTGTCTGGATGATTCTCTTGTAGCAGCTTTTGTATTTCTCATGCTGATTCCTTCCTCTGACTGGATGGAACATCGGGAAGTTTCTTCTGCAACCATGTGGAGGAAGGGAAAAGGGTATGTAATAACCTCTGGATATTATTCTTGGCACCCACAAATCTTTTGTGATAATTGTCCAGGTGTCTAGGTGCTGAAATCAATGACCACTGACTGCCTCCAGAGTAGAACAGTTGGACAGCAGTTCAGCAGTGCTGATAGGGTCTGTCTGGAATATAATCCGTAAAGCCCTGGTTCTGCGGGTCTCCTCTGCTTCTAGGGTGATGTCTGCCACTTAAATTTCTTCCTCTGCAGGAAGTGTGCCACCATGAATCCTAGAAAGGCCCCTGAGATTCTTGGAACCACATCTTATTACCACCTCTCTGGCTTCCAAAGAAGGTTCGTTGAGGGGTAGAAAACTTGATTCATATGATAGACAGAGTTTTTCCATCCTTTTCACTATGGCTAAGTGAATCTTTAACAGACGGCCCAAACAAGGAGGTCCCATCAAAAGGGATATTAATAAAATATGGCTTAAAGGGCTCTGCAAAATCGCATAGCCACATCCAGGCATGTTTCCTTATGGCAATACCTGAACTGACAGCTTGTGAGATACCTTCAGCTGTGTGAGAGATTAGTCTCATTGATGTGTTTGAAATAAATGAGACAGTGGTCAGCTGAGAGGAAGTCCAAGTCCTCAGCAGACATGGGCTCAGACTGAGTTTGACAGTGCCTTAGTCAAAAACCTGTAAAGCCTAGTAAAATCAGCCAAATACTTAAGTGACCTCGGCGCAAAGGTGGCTGAGGCAAAAACGCTTTCTGAATCTGTCCAGCACTCTGAACTCCCTGTTCAGCAGATGGACAGAAGAGCTTTGCTCTGCTAGCTCTTTCTTAGTGGTTGCCTCTACCACCATAGCATCAACTGGGACTCCTTTCCTCCAGTGAGGGTGGTCCAAGGGGGGAAACTACAAATCTGTCTGAGCACTTGGGTATAGGTTTGACAGTGTCAGGCTCCTTCCATGCCCAATGTGAAACCAAGTCAATACGTTCATCCACGGAGGGGGGGGGGTCACCCAAGACATAGATGGTCCAGCACTAAAAGCTTCCAGGAACACCAATTTCTCAAAAGAAGGAGTTTGGGATGACCAGCCACCTTTCTGCTTAAGGATTTCTAGGATATCTCCAAATGAGATGTCATCAGATGGTGATGTGGGGTATTCTTCTCCCTCATCAATACGCAAAAGAACCAAAGTAACCACCACAGCTGAATAGTCCAGTTCCATTAAAAGTTGATTTATTAAATACTAGACAATGGATAAGCGCTTTCACTTAAAATCTACGCTTCATCAGATCCTTAAAATACATCAGAAATAAACACATTTATATATACATCATGTGACAATAATTGATAATTAATCAATTACGACAATCAAGGTTTTTCAACTAAAAACAGCCCTTAAAACAAGAAATAACTCTAAAAGAGACAGTGACATACTATTTAAGAGCACAAGCATCTAACACAGGCTTAATGCATATACTGCTATTAAGTCCAGGATGTATATGTGCCCAAAGTCTTAAAATCCACCTAAGTTCAACTCTCTCTAAATAATTATCTCCCCCTCTTGTGTTAAAAAATACTTGTTGTAGCACCCTGAAACTAAAACTGTGCTTTTCAAATTCCATGAGATGTTTTGCTAAGGCATTTTGTATATTCTTGTTTCTTATATCATACAAATGTTGATATATTCTATCCTTAAGCCGTTTCAGGGTTTTACCTACATAAAAACATTCACAATGATTACAATTAGCAAGGTAAACAACATTTGTACTATTACAAGAGGCATAAAACCTGGGTTTAAAGACAAAGTTCAGGGTTGGGTGACTATAGCATTGTTCTTTACAAATCACATCACACATTCTACACTTCCCACATGGGAATGTGCCTAATTCCTTGCTTTGTGTAACATCCTTATGTCTCCACACAATAAACGTCTTAAATTCTTATTATTCCTGTAGGAAAAACTTGGTGTTTTCCCCACCCACATCTTTGTTTCCTCATCCATAGTTAAAAGATGCCAATTCTTATTAATGATACTGCTTACCCTCCTGTTATAATTCGTATAGTTGGTCATAAACCAAACTCTATGTCTCCTGTTTATTTTAGCCTTACTCTCTACAGAAGTTGACACATCTTGTTTGCCCTGTTCTTCCATTCCACCCAAAGTCTTGACCCTTGCTCTACTCAATTCTAACTCATTATACCCTCTATCTAAGAGTAAACCCTCCAACCTTTCAATTTCCTTTTCCATAACTTGTGGAACATTACATATCCTTTTTTCCCTTTTCATCTGTCCTTCAGCTATGTTAAGAAACACATGCCCTGGGCGCACACTACTATGATCCAATATACTGTTTTTCCAGCATTCTTTGCGATATAATCTGGTATTAACACCTCGTTCCTCATTCCTATATATTGTCACATCCAAAAAGTTCACCGACTCTTGAGAGTATGTCATGGTAAACTTTAAGAAGGATGTAGTTGACTAAGTACAACATGAAATCTTCCAGGGACTTAACATCTCCGTCCCAAAACATAAGAATGTCATCAACAAAGCATCTGTAAATAATCATATTTGTACTTAGGCCATGGCTATTGAGATACTGTTTCTCCCAATGATAAACAACCAAGTTAGCATACGAGTTCGCACATGGGGTGCCCGTGACCACATCCCATTGTTGCAAATACAGTTGGTGGTCAAACATAAAAATATTATTAGATAGCACCAACTCAAGTAATGTGCAAATTAATTTATTTTCTTCATTACTGACTGTTGTTGTAGCATTGAGGGTTTCTCTAATAGCCTCTATGCCATAGTCATTAGGAATGGAAGTAAATAGACTCTGTACATCTAATGTGACCATAAAGTGTTTTTTGGAAGCTAACCTCTCTTCATACTCTCTCAAATCATTCAATAGTTGTGTTGCATCTTGCAGGATAGTGGGTATGCCTCTCACTATGGGGAGGTATCGGAAAAGAGGGGAAGTTCCTCTAGTGGAACTGTCTGGAGACCAACTGGAACTGGCTCTCTCTGTGGAGTAGGTGTGATAGACTCAGAGCTCGAAACCAATGAGGGGTAGGGGGCAGGATCAGAGACAAGAGGCAACTGTTCTCTATAAGCAGAGAAGGCCAGTTTTTCTGCCACCTTGAATGCTGAGGGCCCAGGTGAAAAGTTTCCCCCTCTTCAGAGCCGAAGTTTCCAAAAAGAAGGAGGAAGCAACAGAAAAGAGCTACAAGTTTTTAGAAAGTTTTACGAAGTAAATGTGTGAATATTATAAGAAAAAAACAGCTTACTATGCTCAAAAGCAGAACCTATGTCTAACCATGATGGCAGCAAACGAGATCTGAGGGAATGGAGATGAGTAGGGCATTATGGGTACATGGAGGATTTCAAAAGTTGGATCTGAAGTCTTGTATATGGGGTCGAATCAGATCAGAGAATCGGATCCGAACCCACTGAAGAGGAAGAATGAAAAGGACAACATCAGATCTTTCTGTTTTTGTCTAGCACCCTAATACAGTTTCTTTGTGCCATCTACTGACTTACTTTCCAGAAGCTGGTGCAGTGCTTCTGATGCCTTCTTTGCTATTGCAGCTCCTTTCTTAGCTTCTTTGTTATCAAACCAGTATTCCTTCATATCACGGTCTGTCTTTTCTATCGCCCACTTTTTCCTGCATTCCTCCTTTCTTTTGATGACTTTCTGAACTTCTGCATTCCACCAACTTTCCTTATGTACCTTATTTCCATACCTGGCACTGCTACATATCTATTCTAGAGTCCTCACGTGCTGTCTGAGGAGCTACCATTCTTCAAGTCCACCTATTCCCTCTACTTCCCAAGTTTCTAGAGCCATGAGAATTTTTTTTTAACTGTTCTGCTATCTTTCAGTCAACTTCCAGGTCTTCAGTCTAGTCTCTGTTGACCTTAGAGTCTTCTCTGACCAACTACTGTAGGCTGACTGTTTTACTGGGGATGATTTTAAAATTGCTAATTCTACCCCAGTGCCTTTTCCTTGCTAGGAGGAAGTCTACTTGAGTTTCAGGTTGGCCAATGTCAAGCCAAATGCCAGACAGAAGTCTTTATTAGTGTTGCCACACCCAAGTGGACCCAGTCAGTCCTCATACCCTGCTATTTCTGATCAGATATGTGCATTCACATCAACCATTATCACCACCATTTCCTGTGGTCCTGTTTTATATAGTAGGTCCTGCAACTGCCATCTGGAATACACTCTTTACCTCATTATCACAACCCTGCTGTGGGGCCTAGGCTGAGATTATAAATAGTTCCCTATCATTAGGTCTGGAGTCTGGCTGCCATGAGCCTGTCACTACTTCTGATGATATCCCTCACTATCATCAGAAGAGTCTCCCTCACCACAATTGCCACACCATTTCTAGACTGCCTCTTCCTGAGTAGTAGATTCTGGATCACAAGCGAAGTGACTCTGCTGCACTGCTCTTCCATCTCGTCTCCGGGATGCATAGAATATCCAGCCACCTGCTTCCAAACTGTGTCAGTGACCCTTTGTGGAATGTAAGCAATTCTTAGTTCATGTTTGGCAGGTTAATTGGTTTTACTTCTAGCTTTTGCTCAACAGAGCTGTGCAATTGGACACTGGCCAACCGGTAGCTTATGGACCAGCTTGGCTTTTTATATCGCTCCCACCATTTGGCAACATTAGTCAAAAAGACTAAATAACCTAGAGCCATATTTTACACCTTCGAGTGGTTAGTCCTGCCATGGCACGCAGTCTGTGATCCATGGTTTCTACCACAAGGATAGTGCACACCACAGTAGATGCCCAAAGCAGTTAGTTTATACACCTCTTCTCCCTATAGGGGCACCATGTAGAGTCTGTGATGCTGCCCACAGTTTGAGATGGAAACACTAAGCATGTTTTTTGAAGGTGAGCGAAACCCCACAGAGGCCCAGGGATAACATGCAAACTTCAAACATGCATTGGTTGGAGATCAGGATTGAACCTTGTACCTTGTGCTTGGGAGGCGAAGACTTTAACCATTACGCCAACTGGTCTCTAACAATAGTTAACCAAGATAATAATATCTTTAGCTAAATATACTATGTTAAGATACACGCTTCAGGAAGTACAAAATAAAAAATTCACAATCAATCATAGACCGGACATTAACAGGAATATACCTAACAAAACATGAAAATATTCCAGTAGTTGTTAAACTACTGACTAAACTTATTGTAGTAATAAAATTCCAAAGTCAAAATAAACTTTATTGTCATTTAGACACCAAAAGTGAAGTCTAAACAAAATTGCGTGCATCATGCTTGAACTGAGAAGACAAATACATACAAATAATTACACATGCTTAGAAGAGAGACATATATATACATACATACAATTTAATGGTGTCAGACTTACATTTACCTTTCGTTTAGACAGTTATATTAATTTTTATTACTACAATTATTCTATATACCACTATAGCAGCTGATTGGTACTTTATTGTACTTGTAGCTATTCAATGTAATTCTCATGTTCTCTTTATTATGAGAATATCTAACAGTTTGCATTGCACATAATTTTCCTGTAAACTGATAGTTGGTTGTGATATTTTACTGCTATTGCACTACTGTTTGCTTATCACAATACTTGTCAGAGTCCCGCATCCCTGACATTAATACCAGAGTTCAAGAGTCTAATTGTTTGAGGGAAAACTGTTCTTGAACCTGGTTGTTTTAAAGAGAATGCTGCGGTATCTTCTGCCAGATGACAGGCATGTGAACTGTTCAAAAGCAGGGGGTGTGGTATCACTTATTATTTTTTATTGTTCTTCGTAACAACGTGTTGTGTATAGATCCTTTATCGCTAGAAGTTTGAATCCTGTTATTTTCACTACAACTTTGTCTTTTGTAGGGCTTTTTGATCTGCAGCTGAACGGCTTCCATACAAGACTGTGACATTGCACATTAGGATACTTTCTAGGGTATCCCTGTAGAAGGTGGATAGGATAGAGGGAGGTAGGCTTGCTTTCCTCAGTCTTTACTACGTAACTGATAATGGCTGATCAAGAAAGATCCTCCGCTATATAGGCCCCCCAGGAATTTTGTGTTCTTTACCCTTTTCACTACTTCCTCATTTATCATGAGAGGAGAGTGAGCTGGTAGTACTCTCCTGAAGTCTATTACAATCTCCTCGGTTTTGCTAACATTGAGGTCAAGATTATACCTTATTACTATATTATATTATTATTATCGAGTAACTTGTATTAATAAAGAAAAAAACTGCTCTACATCTTCTAGGCCACTTTTCCAACTTCTAAAAGTAACTGTAACTTTAAGTAGAGTTATAAGTCTGAGTCACATTACCCACTCTGGGAAACCTATATTTTCCCCTCCTACAGGTTTAGGAACCAAAATCCTTTATTCTGCAGCATTAAGAGCTAAAAGCCTTTATTCTCTAGTGCTGGTAACCAAGCACACAAAGTTCTGGAAGCAGCATCATATACTTTTGATCCAAAAGTTTTAATAGCTAGACATTTCCATGTCATATAAATGCAATATACCTTGACCTGACAACATAACCAGCAACAGTCCTCCCTACTCTATCCTTTAGTATTAACTCAACATTGAGAGATCTGCAATAGATACAAGCTTTTATAGTGTGTGAAGGTACCAGCAGGGCTTCAAAAAGTAGGAGTCTCCAAGACATTAAGACTTTTACCCATAGGCATTATGAGATAAATATTCAGATCAGCACCGTATTTCTGTTTCAAATCTTCCAAAGCTTTTGTTTGCCCCGACATGATGATTTTAAACAGGGTAACCAGTGTGGCAAGAGGTATTTACAAATGTAAATTGTTTGGTAGGATTTGCCTACATCTGTTTTGTATTTAATCTGAAAAATAGTTGAGATGTTTTAAGTTCAGCAAATATATTGTGTTGTACAAAATTATATTGCTAATGTCATACACTTTAAAGGTGAATTCCAGCAGCAAAAGGAATTGCTTATTTATTATTTTGAAGAGGACAGTGATCAGTGGACAGTTAAAGGGAGGAGATCAACATTAATAGATTCTGATTGTATGAAAACACAGTTACAAATATCAAATATTACTGAAACTTAAAAGGGGTTATGGAAGAATGCTGACATGGGGGGTGTTGAAAGTGAAGAAGGCTAGATAAAACTGAATTGTGGTAGAGCTTATTATTACAGGAGACAAACGGTCTGCGATGGTAGGCATAAAAAGAAGAGTTAGAGGGTAAACAGTTGGCTTAGACTTATGGGGTCCTAGCAACGGCATGGTCAACAAGTTAAAAATAAATAAAGCTGAATTAAATGACTAGAATTATTTTCTGGAATATGAATGGGTTGGGTAATCTGTTAAAAAGAAGTAAGATAATAGGTTTCATAGGTTTATACTTGGCCAATGACCACTAGGGTCTGTGCAAGCCTAGCTGTGCAACCCAACCCACTTTTGTCCCAGAGTTCCTTGGAAGCCTATATAGTGGGGTATGTTTGTAAAGAGGTGGCTAAGGGTTATGTGGGGGGGTATGTTAGTTGAGGATTATTTTATTTATTGTCAACCTCCGGCCACGAAAGACATGTGGGGGGGGGGTGCAGACCAGGGATAAATTTGCAATTCCCCATCGAATGATAAAGGTTTCTTTTGAAAAGGTTCCTCACCAGGAGAATCCAGGGTATGAATACCCTCTGTCCTGTACAGATCACCTTAATGTCGTATCTCTGAACTCAGTCTAGTACAGGTTACTGAGAGGTGATCTATGCCTGGGGTATAAGGCATCCTCAGATCCAGCTCTGATGAATCTCTTGCACATCCACAAGACAAATGGTACACTAGATTCAATTACCTGAACTTTGGCTACAAAACAACTAAGCCGACATAGGAATGGAGAAAGGAAATTCTGATGATAGGGATGGCTGCAGTTAGGGGTACAGAGAATAGACACTATGGGGCTGGAATTTACTGGAGGAAGCTGGCAAAGGAACCAAGGAATTGGAAAGAAATAATTAGAGAAGAAAAGGTAATAGAATGGGAAGAGGCCAAGAAGACTTGGATTGCAGGCCAATGATTGCCTTCCCTATCGGGAATAGACATCATAGGTTCATAGGTGTGTACTGGGCTAATGGCCCTGGAACCTTTACATGCTTAGGCCATAGAAGTGCCCTGGCATCATGCCACCTGGCGTTAGTTCCCAGTGCCTCTATCAAGTAGAACCACTGGAGTGATCCCCGGAGTGAACTTTCTATTTCCCATCCACTCATCAATCAGAATATAAACAAACAGAAAGAGATAGGGCAATTGTAAATGAAAAATCTGCAATGGTTGAGTTTTTAATAGAATCTGGAACAGAAGATACTGTTAAAAAGGAATAATTAGTAGGATATAAAAAATTTTACACGATTATAGGAATCAATCAGAAGAGATTGGGAAGAAAGATTAGACATGTAATTTACAAAGAATCAATGGAAGGGCATGTGTATGGATCCCAAATATGCAACAAAATCTAGAAGATTTAGGATTTTTGCCCGGAAGTGTCTGCATAGATACTTTTGTACTCCAAGCAGACTCCACAAAGATTTTTTCCTCAGGTAGATGTCAAATATAGGAGGTGTGATGGGGAAGAAGGAGGTATCTGGAAACGTGTTTTGGAAGTGTAATGAGTTGGCAGACTTTAAAGAATTCCCTACAGAGTACTCTGTCAGGAATACTGGGTGAACAAATGAGTGTAACTAAGGAAATTATTTTTTTGAACTGGGATACAGGATCTAAATTGTTTAAACATAGCAAGGCCTTGTTAAGTTTAATTCTGGTGTCTGCCAAAAAACAGTTACTAGAAAATGGAAATCAGAATCTAAACCAACTATACTTAGTCATGAATATAGTAACAGAAATAAAAGAACAGAATGTGGGATCTTTAGAAAAGGGTAGGAGCAGATCATATAGAAAAAATGGAAGCTGTGGAACAGTACATGTAGAAAAATGTTTCTGTGAAATAATGAGATTTAAGAGAAGGCAGGAGTTTAATAATTTATTTAACGTTGCTTAGCATATATTGTTATATATCTTAAAAACCTTCATAAATGTGAACTTGTTAATATGGTTTGATTACTGTTATATAAATGTAAGTTTGCCTATATCACAAGTGATAATTCAATAAAAGTGTTAAAAATAAAGATGGATGATCTGGTCCTCTTAATGTAAATACACAGCAAAAAGGAATCCTGATGTGCAATGCAAATGCAGTCCTATAAAGTGCATTCTTGTGAGAGGTACACCCTTTTTTGCCTTCAACAGCTGCCATAAAGCTGATTATAAGTTGTGATATATTTGCTTTGTCATTGTAGTATTGGAATTACTTTAAGCCATTCAAGATTTGGAGTCATTTTTCACCTTTATCATTTGTTGTAGAAAGAATACTGAAGACTGTAGTGATTTGTTTAATGTGAAAGATGAAACTAATCTTGGCATAAATGAGGGATTATTTTTCAGTAGTACTGTAGTCAAGTAGAATACTGTGTAGGAAGATTTACTTATTTAATGCATGCAGCTCAGAAATCTTTTTTGCTGAAATGATGAGAATAAAATATTCCATGACAGACACTTAAGATTTGTGATTAACCCATAAAAGTTAGGTTCTAGACGGGAGACAGAAGGTGGTGTTGAAGCCTTAAGTGAAGACACCATGTAGAGTTTCAGTCCTGACAGATGGTCAGTGTCTTCTCCCAAGTTTTGAGTTTCTAATACCATGATGGGAATGGACCCCATTCATAAGCCGGGATACAAATACAGTTCATTAAGTTACTATTGTTTCTGTCTTTGATGTTAGCCAAGAGTACTCTTCTCAGCAGCCACAATGTGCCCAGAATTGCCTCCTTCTTTAATTCATATGGATTTATATGCATTGACAGCAAATTTAAGTACAGCTGTAGATACTTATTTTTTAATTAAACGTGTTGCTTCCACTATTCTTGGAACTGTTTGGATATCTTTTTTTCTATATTGCTCTAATTTCTGTTTGCAGATCCTGGTATTTTATGACTTAGCTTCTCTCTGTGTGTAAAGCACTATAATCACTGGATGTAGCAATTGCAATGATCAATGCTACCTTTGTCTTGTTTTCATGGACTAATATATTTGGTTTTCTTTTACTTTTTTTTTTTTTTTTTTTTTTTTTTTTTTTTTTTTTAAGTGTTGGTAATGTGTTATCCCATGTGATATAAACATTGTCATTCTCTATAATACAGTGTGGTTTATGTTTCCAAAGCTTCTTGGGTATGTCTATATTATAGCATTCACACAGTCCTGCCACATTATTGTGTCTTTCTGTATACCGGCCCTTTGCTGTGAGTGTATCACACACAGCAACAAGATGTGCAACTGTTCCCAGTTGTATGGAGCCTGATGAGAAGAAGATGGACCTCCAGATCATTCTTTCAAATGAGGTGTTAAATCAATATCCCGTTTGCCTAAGTTGGTGGCAGCTCAAGTGGATATAAAAGATCTCATGACAATTATCAAAAAGAAGAGGGGAATTTTCCTTGGTGTGTTGGCCAGACTCTACTAGTCAGTGTAAAGGCTATCTTGGGTCTTCCCTGAAAAGAGGCTACCAGCCTAGTGGGACTAACCTGGTCAACAAAGGATAGACAGATAGATAGAAAGATAGATAGATAGATAACATATATAAAACAAAATAAACAGATGTTTCCAACCTTGTTCTAGGAACCTGTAGTAACCCTAAGGAACAAGAGTGCAAGGGAATGTCGGGACTATCCGGACTGTAGGGGACCAGGACCTCCCACAAATAAGGGCCCAGATGTTGCAGGGCTAACTAGAATGCTAAAGGTAATGCAGAACTGAATCAACAGTCTTTGCAGATGAAGACATCTGAGAGTACCTGTAAATAACTGGGCAGTGGAGTTTCATGTCAATTAAAGATTGTCAGTTTCTCAGTTGGAAAATGTAGGGACAGGGAGTTGCAGCAGTTAAGAGGAAGCCAAGGCAAGAGCACCCAGTGAAAGTTCCTGCAAAGGAAGAAAATGCTTAATCTGTGCTGTGTTCCTTTGGAGGCATGATCACTTAGCAGCTAACACCTGCTCCCTGAGCAGCGTTTATCATTCAGGATCACTACAAGTCTTCTCACTTTATCTATAAACTCCAGCTTATCACTACCACATCAAATAGTGAGCTTTTTTAGACATGCAGTTAAAATTCCTTAAGATAGCATAAATTCTCATTGTCACAGTCTTTGACGTGTTGAGTGTCAGGTGGTTACTCTTTATTCAATTCTGGATGCATCTTGAGTTGTCACATAGCAACTCTACAGCACAGGATTCATAAGAGTTTCAAGGCTACATTGGTCTAATAACCATGTATGCCTTGACAATACCTACCCTCTGCCTTTACCTCCTTTCTCAGAAATGAGCGAGAGGCCAGTTAGTCCTAGGGTAAATTTGAAAGCTCCTACCCAGTTGTCCAGGTTTAATTTGAAGGGAAATTCTGAATCACATTGTTTAACCTGCTGAGTAAGTTTATTCCAGAGAAGGGGGAGGTGGTTGGTGATGACTATTTCTCAATTACATTCTGTTTTTCTGCTTATGAAGGTTCAGGTCTCTGGTGCTAGTATTAGCTAAGCTGTTGGTCTTACTGAGATATTGGAGATCAAGGACCACCATAACTCTAATGGTGTGGCTTGCAAAGCACAGATCCCCTTTCAGAAACCTATAAGATGGAGTACAGGGACAGTACTTTCATTGTCTCCTGATAACTAAGGATCCCAAGACCAGAGATCTCATGTAAGGAACTTCTGGGGCTTTCCAATTTTGTTGAGATATCACGTGACTTGCATACTGAATGGAGCATTGTATTTGCAGAGTCTGATCAGTGTTGAATATATCAAATGATAACACCTTTACATCTAGATGAAATATCTTAAGCTATTGGTTGTGCTGAGTAGAAGGATTTCTTGACAACAGCTGCCACATGATGATCAAAGGAGGGAGAGTTGTCGACCCACGTGCCCATGCCTCTGACTCACTTTTCTTTTGTAAGAGCATTTATTTATTTAAGTTTGATGACCAAGGAAGTCCAATGGGCCAAGAAGAGCCCATTTTCAGTGGAGGCCCGGGGAAAAAGCTCCACAATAATCATGTATGTCTGTAATCTATACAAAGAAGTTATGTACTCACCATAACATTCCATCTGAGTAGGTAACTTCATTTGTCAGCAACCTGTGGGTATCGGATCCGAGTCGGCAGCTTTCTTAGCCAAAGATCCGAGCTCCTAGCTCCTCCCCTTACCCATAATACCCTGCTACCTTTCTCCAGTCCTCAGATCGAGTTTGCCATAAAAACACAGCATACTATAGCAACAAACTACCTGAACCTGATGTCCGTTAGGACTGAACAGAAGAAAATTGAAATGAACTACAGGTCCGGGGGATGGAGGGGGGAGTTGGTCTCTGACAAATGAAGTTACCTATTCAGATGGAATGTTATGGTGAGTACATAACTTCTTTATCTGAAGTAGTTAACTTCATTTGATCAGCAACCTGTGGGACAGAGTCCCCAGCTACCAACAAATTGGGAAGTCCTCATGGAAGGATATTCTGGAGCACTGCAGAGCCAAAGGACGCTCTCCCTCTGGATATTAGATCCAACCTGTAATGGGTAATGAAAGTATGAGATGACGCCCAAGTGGCTGCTGAACAAATGTCATCTAAAGGCACTCTCGACCAGAAGGCGGCAGAAGGAGAAACCGATTGGGTAGAGTGCGCACGAACCCCTGCGGGTTCTGGTCGACCAAAGCTTCTGTATACAAGAAGGATACATTGGGAAATCCATCTAGCTAAGGTTACTTTTGTTACTGATTTACCTAAAAAGGGCTTAGCAAAGGAGACAAAGAGCTGCTCCGATTTCCGATATTCGGCAGTTCTGTGTAAATAAAATCTTAACTGTCTGTGCACATCTAGAGAATGAAGTCTGTACTCCCCTCTGTTCTGATAATTTGGGAAGAAGGCAGGCAGATTGATGGATTGATTGATGTTGGATTCAGAAGCCACTTTAGGCAAGAAGGAAGTATTAGTCCTGAGGGAAACTGTGTCTTTATGAAAGATAAGGTATGGAGGTTTGGTACAAAGAGCCTGAATCTCCGATACCCTTCTAGCTGAAGTAATAGCATTAGGAAGGCAGTTTTCCAAGATAAATACCTTAAGTCAACGGAAGCTGCAGGTTCAAAAGGAGGACCAGTCAGGGCCTGGAGAACTAGGGTTAAATCCCACGGAGGAACCGCATCCTTGATGGGAGGTCTCAGGAGAAAGGTACCTTTTAAGAAGGTCTTGCATATCTTAGAGGAAGCTAGGGGACCAAGATTGTTTCCAATATGGAAGTGGGAGATCGCTGCCAATTGAACCTTAACAGTCGAAGAACTGGCCCCTTGATGAAAAATATGAGATAAGAACTCCAGAACCGCTGGTATAGGGGCCATAAAGGGGTCCAGATTCTTATGCTCCACCCAGATAGAAAAGCGTTTCCATTTGCTCCTGTAGATCCTCCTGGTAGAAGGCTTATGAGCGGTCACCAGGATCGCCTTAACTGAGGATGAGATACCGGGAGTCCTAGCTATTAACGGAACTGGATCAACCAAGCTGAGAGCTTGAGGTTGTCCAGGTTGGGGGTCATCAACCCCGAGGGGTGAGAGATCAGATCCGGAATGGGATCTAGAATCCAGGGAGGATGTACTAGATGAGACCGTAAGGATGGGAACCAAGTTTGACGAGGCCAGAATGGGGCTATGAGGATAACTCTGCTCCCCAACCGACGAGCTTTCTGCAAAAACTTTGTCATCAGTGGGAGAGGAGGATAAGCATAAAGAACACCGGATGTCCAAGCATGCACCAAAGTGTCTCTGGGGGCTTCCCCTGGTGGGGGAATTAGAGCGAAAAACTTGCTGCACTTTGCGTTCGAAGGCGACGCGAACAGATCGCAGCAAGGTTGACCCCATTTGAGAAAGATTTGCTTCGCTACTAAAGGGTTCACAGACCACTCGTAAGGTGAGAGGATATTTCGACTCAGCTTGTCCGCTAGAATGTTTGACCGACCCGGTATGTGCGTTGCCATGAGAAAGCGGTTGGTGGATATCGCCCACTCCCAAACTCTCATGGCCTCTCGACAAAGTGGGTAAGATCTGGCTCCCCCCTGTTTGTTGATGTACCAGACCATAGACATGTTGTCTGTCTGGATTGCAATAGTTCCTAGAGGAAGAAGGGCATGGAGCGCCTGCAACGCTAACAGCACCGCCCTCATCTCCAGAACATTGATATGCAAAAAGGTCTCTGTGTGAGTCCACGTGCCTTGGACGGTTCTGCCCATGCAATGCCCTCCCCCCACCCAAGGCGAGACACGTCCGTGGTCACTGTGACTTGAGGAGGGGACATTGAAAAGGGGCGACCTTTCCGGAGGTCACTGGAATGGAGCCACCAATGTAGAGATTCCTTGCAAATCCTGCTGAGGGAAATAGGGGACCACAATGGGTTTTGCAGGATGGACCACTGGACCTGTAAGGTCCATTTAAGAATCCTCATCTTCAAACGAGCTAGAGATTGTCAGGTTGATGGCCGCAGCCATGGACCCTAGAACCCTCAGGACTAATTCCGCTGGAGGGGTAGACGAATGTATGAGAGCCAGGACATGGAGAGTTAGGCTGCAGAGCCTGTCTGGAGTTAGAAAGACCTTTGACTGGGTTGTGTCTATTCTGGCCCCTACGAAATCCAAGATATGAGTAGGTAGAAGAGAGGATTTCTTGTGATTGATCGTGATCCCTAGTTGAAGGGCCAGACGTAGGAAGTAGTTCCTGGCTGAACATAGTAGATGCCTGGTGTGGGTGGACAGGAGACAGTCGTCCAGGTAAGGAAAAACCTGAATTCCCTGAAGCCTCAGGTGGGCCGCTACAACTGCCATGACCTTGGTGAACACCCTGGGGGGGGCTGTGGTGAGACCGAAGGGGAGGACCCTGAACTGATAATGGCTGGCTGCTAGCCGGAAACGGAGAAACCTCCTGGATCGCCTGTCCATTACAATGTGGTAGTACGCATCCTTGAGGTCTATGGAGCACATCCAGTCATTCTCCTGTAACAGTGGGAGAATGGATTGAATAGTGACCATCCGGAACTTTTCTTTGGCGACCGACAGGTTCAGTGTGGACAGGTCGAGGATTGGCCTCAAGTCCCCCGTCTTTTTTGGCACCAGAAAGAACCTGGGGTAAAAGCCTGACCCGGATTGATCTGGGGGGACGTGCTGGATGGCTCTTTTTCTTAGCAGCTCCTTTATCTCTATGGCTGCTGCCTCCCTTTGATGGGGTGGGACATCTGGGAGTCTCCTGGACCAGGGAGGAGAAAGTAGGAAGGGGATAGAGTAGCCTCTGGATATGATTCGAAGCACCCAGCGATCTGTTGTAATTGACTCCCAATGTGCTAGGTGCTCCGAGAAGCGTTCCCCGACTGCCTCCAGAGAGGAGCAGTCAGGTAACCCCTCAGGGTTGCTGTGCAGGTCGATCGGAAAAGGGTTTCCTTGACCCGAAATTCTTCGCCCCCCCCCCCTCTGCCTCTGGGCCGGAGACCACCCTGTCCTCCTCTGCCTCTGAAGGATGAGGATTCTGGAGCGAAACAGGACTGTTGAGATTTTCGGAACCACATCTTCTTCTGTCCTCTTTGGTTCCTGGAAAACGACCTCTGAGGAGCCGAGAAGCAGATCCCGACGGCAGACGTCTTCCCATCTTTCTCGCTCTGGAGTAGCGTATCTCGGACGGTCTTGCCGAAAAGCGTAGAACCATCAAAGAGGGCATTCGTGAAGGATGCCTTGAAGGGTTCCGCAAAGTCGCAAAGACGGAGCCAGGCATGTCGTCGTAAGACAATGCCTACTCTGCTGGCTCTAGCCGCTACCTCCGTGGCATGGGAGAGAAGTCGCACAGAGGTATTAGAGAGGGACTTTAGAGTGGCCATTCGAGCAGAGAAGGTTCTTTTATCCTCGACCGACATGGACTCTGGGGGCGATCTGGCGTACTCGTTGATTAGGTCCCGCTAGAGTTGAATTACATGTGCCAGGTAGTTTAGTGCCCTTACAGAGAAGGTAGCCGAAGCGAACATCCGCTTCCCAAGGTGGTCCATTGTCCGAGACTCCTTGTCAGGAGGATGAACCGAGGAACTCTCTTGTGCCTATTCCCTCTTGGTGGCAGCCACCACCACCATGGCATCTACTGGGGCACCCTTGCTCCAAAATGTTCTGTCTGTAGGGGGGCTGAGGATCTTGTCAGGTCTCTTAGGTATTGACTCCACAGTGTCCAGCTCCTTCCATGCCCTGGTAGTGATGAGGTCTACCAGGGGGTCGGCAGGAGGGGACACCCAAGAGGTAGATGGGCCTGCATCAAACGCCTCCAGAAACACAGACTCATCCGAGGAAGGCTTTTGGGTAGACCACCCCCTCTAATACATAGCATTTCCATAATGTCTGCAAAGGAGACGTCCTTGGGGGGTGACCTTGGGGAACCTTCCCCTTCCTCTAAGTCCGTGTCTTCTGTGAGGGACTCGGGTGAGTCCAAGTGCCTCTTCTTACACTGACGTTTGTGAGGTACCTCCTCGGGGGGGCTGTCCGAGGAGGGCTCACCAACAATGTCATGTTCCTCTAGTCTACAGGAACCATCTTGGAAGTAAGAGCAGGCTGACCCTAGGGCCAGATGATGGAGGACAGACCCGACTGGGAATGAACGGTGGGCAGACCAGTAGCAAGAACCTGGGGCCACGAATCCATCGAAAGAACCCTCTCCACAACGTCGAATGCCGAGGGTGAGCTGCTCTCTCTAGGATCCGAAAGCAGTCCCTTGGATCCGACGTGTGGATCGGCGCCGGAGCCGACACGATCGGATCCGAAGGATCACTGTGCTCCAACCGAGACGGAGCTGAAGACACACTGACTCCCTCGGATCCGAGGCTCAGATCACGGCCCCGAGAGCTCGGATCCAAAAAGGGACCCGACAGAATCGAGGGTGCAGTCGGTGCCGAAGTAGGGATTACTGTCAGCGCCGAACCCCCCCCCCCCGGCTCTGATGCTACCTGGATCTGACAACTCCGATAGTGGGTCGGAGGAAGAGCAACGGGGGTAAAATATGGGGTCGAGCTCCCCCCCCCCCGGGGGGGACAAGAGCACTCCCATCTGCAGCTGGGCCTAAAGAAATCGACGCATCATCCGGTCCATGTCCATGTCAAACTTCTAGTGGACCTAGACGAGGCTGCCGAGGCTGGCCGGGAAGGCCACCTTGACGACCTCGAAGGTGACTGTGTGTCCTCCTCCAGCTCCGGGGAAAACCATGGAGAACGGAGCTGGGAGGGGGAAGGCCCGTACGCCTTAGGGGAGGCTAGCTGCTTGGACGGCAGGGCCGAGGGGGATGAATCGGCCCACCGCTTGTGGCTACGATGCCTGTCTCGCTCTTTTCTCTCCCTTCTTCTGGAGTCCCTCTCCTCCTGAGCCGAAGCAGGAGTTTGAGTCCCGGTCAGGGGAGCAGGGACGGTTAGTGGAGCAGCTGCAACCACGGCTGGTGCCACGGAGGGGGAGGAGGACGAAGCTGAGTCTGGGGGCAGAAGGCCCGCAAGAATCAGCTTCGACTTCCTATCCCTCAAAGCCCTAGGGCTGAAGGCTGCACAAATAGTGCAGCCTGAAGTAAGATGGTCTACCCCTAGACAAATAACGCACAGAGTGTGGCCATCTGCTGGGGACAGCTTATGACCACACTCGGTACACTTTGAAAATATAGCTTTTGGGCCTTCAGACATTCTGGCAGGAAAAGAAAAAGGGCGGCCCACGCGCACACACCTTCACACACACAGAGAGGGGGAGGGGGACTAAAGAGAACTAACACTATTAAAACTAGCAAAAACTAATTTTAAGGGATTAAAGAGAAGTACACACTCACACTGAAGAGTAGAGACAGAAAAGTAAAAAGGAAGTTTTTAAAATAGCTTTAACTCACAACCCTCGCTAAGAGCTCATTCTCAGGTGCTTCACTAAGCCACGGCAAATGAGACCTGAGGACTGGAGGGAGGTAGCAGGGTATTATGGGTAAGGGGAGGAGCTAGGAGCTCAGCTCAGATGGCTAAGAAAGCTGTCGGCTCGGATCCGATTCGGATCAGATATCCACAGGTTGCTGATCAAATGAAGTTAACTACTTCAGATAGTCTGTTATGGGTAATTTATTTTTTCTTAAGTAAACAATAATATACTTTTTAATGATCATTTTCGGCCCATTTTCCATATACGAGGTATCATCTAGATTAAGCTGTTTCTGACAGGTACAGATGTCAGATGTGTTTTGAAAATTACACCCCATTTGCAGTCATCTGCAAATCTGGTTCACTGGATGTCCTGGTTATCATTTCTGAGATCTGAGAAGTAGATAGCAAACAGTAGAGGGCTCACTACAGATCCATGGGTGACTTCATTGGTTATTGTAGCATTGCGTGAAAAGGCAACTGCCAAATGAATTATGTAGTTTCTGCCTTTCAACCAATTGTCTGTCCATCTCATCTTGTAAGGATACATGCCTATGGATGATCGCTTCCTTATAGTCCCATTACGTGGTATGGTGTCAAGCGCTTTGACCAGATTAAGATAAACTGTATGGACAGAACTACCATGGTTGATAGCTTGTGCAAGACTCTGGAATAAATAAAAAAGATTTAACAGGCATGAGCTGCCTTTGATGGAGCAAAATTGTTTGGGGTCAAGAAAAATTACATTTTTAATATCATAACTGAGCATTATTTTGCTATGCTCCATAGCTTTACACATCAGACTTATAAGGCTGATTGGTCTGTAATTTCCAAAGTTCATGGTAGTGCCACCCTCTAGGAGAGGCATCATCACAGCCCTGTATCAGGATTCAGGAGCTTAGCTTGTGGCTAGGCTTAGGTTAAACAGTTTTAAGGAGAGGTTAGTGAGAGTCTGTTGGACAAGTTGAGGACAGCAGATGATTAGTTTTGAGTTAAGGATAGATAACTTCAGATGTTCTTTGTGTTTCACTGTTGCATTCATTACATTTGGGTTATCTGCTTGCAGGTATCCCTCAGTCGGCCTGATGAACAAAGTCTTGGGTCCTGCCTCGGTTGCTGTCCCTTCTTCCATGACGTCAGGTCGTCAGGGGTATAAAACATGCAGCCGACGCCATTACATCAGTCTTTCTTGCCGTGCGGTGCCCGAAGCAGAAGCAGTTCGCAAGTGCCGGTCGGCTGACAACTGAAATTTTCGTTTTAGAGTTTCAGAACCGAAGTCTTCAACTAAAGCTAAGTACCCCGTTGGGGAAACTTTTTCTTGCTCCTTAACGATGTCAGTAAAAGTTAATAATTGCATTACTTGTGGAAAGCAAATACCTCATAAAGATTTTCATTCGTACTGTATTCCTTACCTAGGATCTGACCACGATGTACCAAGCTGTCGGTTTTGTGCTTTATTTAATCAACGCACTAGCGGTTGGGTGGACGTTTGAAAGGCATGCGTAAATGGGTGTGCCTTCGTTGAATATTGAATGTCGAGCTGGCACCTTGGCGTTTGTGAAAGTCTACTGCCAATCATTAGTGGACCGGAGTTCTACTGTGGAGACCCCTAACCGGGAAAAGCCGAAAGACAAACAACTATCCGTCATCGGTATATTTTCGCCCCTAAATATTTCGGTTCTCGGTTTAATTATCCAGAAATGTCATCAGTTAGCCATCCGACTACCGTGATTCCAAAAAAACACAAAGATAAAGACAGAGACAGGCCACCAAGGTCCAAAACTGCCGATGACACTTCTCCTAAGCCAGTTGCCAGTTTGCCGGTACTCAATGAGGCGCTTTCGCAACCCTTGATACCCGCTACTTCTGATTCGTAGGCCTCTACTGAGACCCATTCGGAGTCCAGTATGCCGCGAGATGCTTCAACTATGGAACCCATGGATGTCTCTACCTTGGATGGGTCCGGGGCCGCTGTGCAGGCACTGGCTTCTGAGGGTGTATTCAGGCCTATGGACTTGCATATTAAACCGACGCCTCCTTCTTTACTTAGGCCTAAATCTCGATCCATGCCTAAAACAACTATGCCTAGGCTACATGCTAAGGCCTCTATACCTAAAAAAACAAATGATAAGAATGGCTGAAGATCTAATAACTGTAATCAGGGGTAGCCATCCCCCCCTTCTAAGAAGCCTAGGATTGAAGTTGATTATGAATCTTCTGATCAAGATTCTGTTTTTTCTGATTCTTCTGATGATCTGGATTTGCTCTGATCTACTTATGAAGATTCTGATGCAGAGGACTCCATTCCCTCTGCTTCCCCGCCTGAGGATTTTTCTTTTTGGGAAACCTTACATACTCTAAGGGAGCATTCCCACTGGGAAAGCCAGGATTTTTCTGATTCAAAAAAGAGGCTTAGGGATTTCCTTCTACTACCTCAGCATAGGCCTTAAGCTATTCCTCCTGTACTAGACATTGTTGATGATGCTTTTTCGGAATCTAGTTTGGCCTCTGATTCCCTGCCTCCTGCTCCCAGAAAACCTGACAGATATTACAGGGTCCCTGTGTCCCACAAGTTCCTTTTTAAAAATCCTATTGCAGATCCAGGGGCCCAAGGGCATTAAGGCTTCTACTGCTAAAAATCCTACCCCTTCTGATAGAGGCTCCAGGGCGCTGGATAGATGGGGTAAGAAGGTTTACACTTCTGCAACCTTGGCCATTAGGGCTTTAAACTGATAGTTTCATATGTTAAAGTATCAGCAACATGTTATTGGACTGCTTAAACAGAAAATGATGTTGATTCCTGACTGTGTGGAAAATAAAGAATTACAGGATTTAATGCATTCTGCTGAACAAGTTGGAAAACATACCTTGCAATGTGGTTTTGATTCATTTGAGGCCTCTTGCAGGGCTGCTGTTACTGAGTCTGTACTCAGAAGGCATGCTTGGCTTAAGGAGTAATCTTTGCCTGATCATGTTAAAGCTAAATTGTTGGATGCTCCTTTAAATCAGGACCACCTGTTTGGCAACAAGGATGAGGAGGTTCTTAAAAAGATGGAAGATAAAGCTAAATCTATGCAAACTGTTAAAGATTTTTTACAAGTTCAGCCTCCTAGATTTAGTAGGCACTGACCCTCTAAGAATTGGTCCTTTCCAGCCCCTTCCAGGTCTTCTCAAGCCAAACCTAGACACGGCAAAAAACCCAGGTTTCAGTCCCAGAGGACACACAGAACTAAGCAGTGGGGGGCCTCCACTTCCAAATCTGGGAATAATAAGACTCCCCCTATGGTAAACTGTCTCAATGACGTCCTTTTAAAATTTCCAAGCACTTATCAACTGACTGCCCCTTTGGAGGGAAAGATTGCTCTTCATGCAAAGAATTGGGAACTTATTACCCAGGACAAATAGGTTTTAAATATAGTGTCCTAGGGATACAGATTTTACTTCCACACGTTGCTAACATCAAGCGGGTGGCCGGACCTACCCCAAATTAGTGGGCAAAGGCACAAAAACAAGTACTTTCTCTCTTATGCATGGGGGCTATTCAACTGGTACCAGAAGAGGAAAAGGGACAAGGTTTCTACTCGAGACTTTTCCTGGTACCCAGAAAACGCAATTTATGGCATCCTATCCTGGACCTGTCTACTCTAAACACCTTTTTGGAGATTCCAAAATTCAAGATGCTGACTCTTCACCAATTGCTTCCTATGCTAGGCAAAAAAGGCCTGGTAGGCAACACTAGATTTAAAATAAGCATACCTGCACATCCCAATCAGGGAATTTTGCAGAAGATACCTACGTTTCAAAGCAGGCTACACGCACTATCAATTCTCTGCACTGCCCTTTGGCTTATCTACTACACCCAGGGTATTCATAAAGCGCCTAGCTCCAGTTATTGCACTTTGCAGGCAAAGAAATATTCAAATATTTCCATACCTGGACGAATGTCTAATTCAGGCAGAAAGCCAGGACATACTTTTGGGTCATCTGGCCTTTGTACAAAGGGTTCTAACTTGTCTAGGGTACACCATAAACGAAAAGAAATCACACCTGGTACCCTGTCAACAAATTATATTCCTGGGAGCAAGCTTGAATACAACTTCCCAGATGGCTCACCTCACACCAGAGAAACAAATTAATTTGGCAACCTACTTCAAGCAAGTGGCCACAAAAACCCTGCTATCTCAAGACAAATAATGCAAGCCTTGGGGTTCATGGCCTCCTGCATTCTTCTAATTCCATATGCAAGACTGCATATGAGGAAACTAATATCTAAAAAGCCTATGGTGTCAACATTCTCAAGACTTGGAAACAATGATTCCTATCATTCCTTGCCTACACCTAGAGTTCCTTTGGTGGGCAGAGGCCTGCCACCAAAACAAGGAACTACCTTTCACACCACCCCCTGCCGCCCAAACCCTAACAACAGACGCATCAGACTATGCATGGGGGGCTCACCTGGCAGAGAAGAGCATTCAGGGCAAATGGACCTGCATATCAATCAAAAAGAAATGTTAGCTGTACAGAATGCTCTGACAGCCTTCAAGGACCACATTCTTCCAGGACAACTAATGGTAAAGACGGACAAGACCACTGTTATGTGGTACATAAACAATCAGGGGGTACACATTCTTACCCCATCTGCAGACTAGCCATGGCATTGTGGAACACAGCCTTGAGCTACCAAGTGCACCTACAAGCTCAATTCCTGCCAGGAAAAATAAATACACTGGCAGACAGACTAAGCAGAAACCTCATGGACCCACACGAGTGGAAACTGGAACCAAGGATTTTCAACATGTTGACAAGCAAATGGGGGAGCCCAGATATAGACCTGTTTGCCTCTTCCCAGAACTACAAATTGGACAAATTTTGCACAAGGACTCCCCACAAACAAGCCTGAAAAGTGGATGCTCTGTCCTTCAGCTGGAAAAACCTATCAGACTATGCCTTCCTCCCTCTGCCTCTGCTCTCCAAAGTACTACTAAAAATCAAACAGGACAAACCAAGGCTGCAGACTGGCCGTGTAAACACTGGTACCCCCTCCTGTGCAGTGTGTCATGGTTATCTCCATGGCAACTGCCTCAGACTCCTTCCCTGCTGTCTCAGCAGGAGAACCAGATTCTGCACCCTCAGCTTCTAACACTGAACCTTGCAGCCTGGCTAATTGCTTAATCTCTTCTTTACCATCCCTCAGCAAACCTGTGATGGATATTATTTTAGAGGCAAGGAGGCCTAGCACTAGAAAATCTTATGCTGAAAAATGGAAAAGATTATGTGCCTGGAACCAATCTCAGGGGATGAGCACAGCAGCGCCCAATTTACCTCAGATTTTACAATACTTAACAGAGATGCTTCACAAGGGCCTGTCTTTTTCCTCCATTAAAATCCATGCCTCAGCCATTGCAGCTCATTATAACACAGAACCTCCCCTCTTCTCTCATCCACTGCTCAAGCAATTCCTCAGAGGGGCCAAAAATTTGAGACCACCCAGGAGAGCGCCAGCCTGGGACCTTAACTTTGTCTTGGAGAAACTCACTCTACCTCCTTTCAAGCCAGCTGCTACTGCAGACTTAAAATTTCTTTCTTGGAAAAAGTACAGTTTTGTACCTACCATAAATGTAGATGTCCGATAGATATGCAACTGCAGTCATAAAGTACAGTTTTGTACCTACCATAAATGTAGATGTCCGATAGGAATGCATCTGCAGTCCTTACGAATGGGTTGTCCTGTCGTCAGGCAGCCCTTCGGTCGGCCCGATTCCAAAGTCTGGGTCTGGCCTCGGCTGGTGTCGCACTTCACCCGACGTCATAGCTGCAGTTATTCGGGTATAAAGGCATCAGCCGACGCCATCTTCCTCAGTGTTTCTTGCCCCAGATGCCAGGTGCCCTCTAGGAAGGCTAAATTTGGATAAATGCCAATGATTCCAAATAGTAGAGAGCAAACACAAAAAATAAGCATGTATGTACATATATACAAACAAATACACCATAATGGATTCCCCCAGCTAGCTATAAGATGGGCAAGTACCCTAGGAGTACCACAGAGGGGAAAGGTGGGAGGGTAATCCTGACTGCAGATGCATTCCTATCGGACATCTACATTTATGGTAGGTACAAAACTGTACTATGTCCTTCAAGGAGGAATCTGCAGTCCTTACAAATGGGTAGAATACCATAGCCAAACTGGGGGAGGAGGAAAAAGGAAGTTATGGTGTAGTTAAGATCCCTTGCAAAACAGCAGTGGCAAAACCTGCTCGGGATCTAGAGTATAAAGGTAAATTATAATGCTTGGCAAATGTATGCACGGAGCTCCAAGTAGCAGCCTCTAAAATGTCCTTGGTAGCCACTCCTCGTAGGAAAGCTATGGTAGTGGCTGTAGCCCTTGTAGAGTGAGGCCTGATGTTTTCTGGAGTTTTCTTTCCATGGTAGGAGTAACAAAATCTGATACAATTTCCTATCCACTTGGAAATGGTCTGTTTTGAAATTGCTTTTCCTTCCATTCCTGTTGCATATGCTACCAGAAGCTGGTCAGTTTTTCTATTGCCCTTGGTCCTGTCCAGGTAGTAGCGTAACTGTCTATGTACATCCAAGGTATGCAACAGTCTTTCTCCCCTGTTCTGTGGGTTGGGGAAGAATGTAGGTAGGTGGATAGCCTGATTTAAAGATACTCTGGAGACCACCTTAGGCATAAAAGTAGGATTTGTTCTCATGGACACTTTATCTTGATGGAAGATCAGGAAGGGTTGTACTGCCATTAATGCCTGTAGCTCAGATACCCTTCTTGCTGAAGTGATTGCCAGTAGGAAAGCAGTTTTCCATGATAAGTATTGTAATTCTGCTGTTGCTGCTGGTTCGAAAGGAGGGAGTGTCAATTTTTCTAGCACAAAGTTTAAGTCCCATGCTGGTAATGGTGGTTTCCTAGGAGGTTTTACATTTTTAATTCTTCTGAGAAACTGCCTGAGTAGAGGATGTGAGAAGACTGGAGGATCCAAGTCGTATTCTGCTGAAATAGCTGATGCATGAATCTTAATGGAAGAATAGGACAGGCCTTTGTGAAAGAGCTCTGCCAAGTATTCCAGGATGTTGGCTATGTTTACCAGTGACACATCTTCTCCTTTTGTAGTACTCCAAATGAGGTATCTTTTCCATTTTGCCGAATAATTTTTTCTTGTTGAGGGTCTGCGAGCCTCCAGGATAATGTCTTTAACCCTTTGGGATAAATTTGGGTTAATTGGCCTTATGCAATGTTCCAGGCAGTCAGCTGCAGCGTTTTCAGGTTTGGATGCAGGATGTTGTAGTTGTTCTGTGTTAACAGCAATGGAACCAGGGGTAAGGGCCACATTTGTTTCCGAGACATGCTCCTCAGTAATGGGCACCAATGTTGTCTTGGCCAGTCTGGAGCTATCAGAATGATCCTTGGACGGTCCTCTTTGATCTTCAATAACACCTTGTGCATCAAAGGAAGTGGTGGGAATGCATATGCTGCCAGGTTTTTCCAGCTGAAAGAGAGGGAGTCCACCTTTCAAGCAAGTGGGTGGTACGTCCTTGTGCAGAATTTCTGTAGCTGGTGATTGTGTGGGGATGCAAATAAGTCTATTTCTGGGAGTCCCCATTTTCTTGTAATGGTTTTGAAGATGTCCGGATGCAGCATCCATTCGTGGGCATCCGTGGTAGTCCTGCTTAATCTGTCTGCTAGAATGTTTTCTTTTCCTGGTACAGAAACTGCTTGTAAGGGCAATCCTGTGTTTGCCTGACAGGCCTGAGCCCACCATAGGAATTCTTGTTTCAGGCATGGAATTATTGGAATTTGAGTTTCTAGGCTGTGCTGGTGTTGAGACCATAAATTCCTTAGGTACCACTGTAATTTTCTCATATGCAGTCTGGCATGTGGAACCAATATTATGCAGGATGCCATGAAGCCCAAGGCTTGCAGGACTTTTCTTGCTGTTAGCTGGTCCTGTTTTGTTAATGCCAAAAAGTAGAGAGGTAGTTGCTTCTGTTTTTCTACTGTTAGGAATGCCATTTGTTTTGATGTGTCTAGCTCTGCACCCAAAAAGGTTATCCTTTGGGATGGTATCAGCCTTGACTTTTTTATATTGACTGTATATCCCAGGGCTTGTAGTTGGTAAATGACACTTTGCAAGTCTTCTGCTAGCTTGTTTTTGTTGTCCGCTTGTATCAGGCAGTCGTCCAGGTAAGGGTAGATTTGGATTCCCTGAAGCCTGCAATGAGCAATTACTGATGCCAGGCATTTCGTGAACACTCTGGGCGCAGTAGATAAGCCAAAGGGCAATGCTGAGAATTGATAATGCTCTGATCCTGCAAGAAATCTGAGGTATCTTCTGCAATTTGGTCGTATGGGGACGTGCAGGTATGCCTCCTTGAGATCTAGAGTTACCAGCCAAGACTCCTTGCCCAGCATGGGAAGAAGCTGCTGTAGAGTCAGCATTTTGAATTTTGGAACAATGAGGAATGTGTTTAAAGCGGACAGGTCAAGAATAGGTCTCCATTTGCTCTCTTTTCTTGGTATCAGGAAGAGTCTGGAGTAAAATCCCTTTCCTTGCTCCATAGATGGTACCTTTTCTACAGCTCTCATCCTTAATAATTGAGATATTTGTTTTAGAGCTTCTGCCTTTTGATTTGGAGGTAGGTTTGGCATTCCTCTCTTCCCTGGTAGAGTATGGAAGTGAAACCTGTAACCTTGGTCTATTGTCTGCAAAATCCACTTGTCTCTTGTGATGTAATGCCAGTTTGTTGAAAATAAGGCTAGCTTCCCCCCTAAGGGTGCTTGTAGTTGTTCCCTGGTAGGCAGTGCCAGAGCCAAGTCACTGTGATTGACCTGTAGTTGTGGTGGTGGCTGTGTCTGTGGCTGTGCCTCGCTGGTTGTTGCCCTGCCACTGGCGTCCCCTGTAGGCACCCCTGGATTGGCTTCTGCCTCTTGAACGCCTATTCCTGCCTCTCTGAGTTCTGGAGGAGTCTGGAAAGGACCAATTCTTGGAGGGCCAATTCCTGCTAAACCTCGGAGGTTGGACCTGTAAGAAATCTTTCACTGTTTGGACAGATTTTGCCTTCTCTTCCATCTTCTTCAGCACTTGTTGTGCAGGAGAGCCAAACAAATTGATCTTATCCATAGGAGCATCTAATAGTTTTGATTTGACATGGTCTGGTAAGGCCTGTTCTTTTAACCATGCATGCCTTCTGATAACTGTGCCAGTCAAGGCTGATCTAAAGGAAGCCTCCAGTGCATCATAGCCGCATTTTAAGGAATGGTTACTGACTTGTTGAATGTTATGTACCATTTCCTGCACATATTTTTTGTCTACTGTTTCATCCGGGGACAGTTTTTTGGTTAACTGGTCTAGCATAAATTCTTGATACTGTATCATGTGAAATTGACAGTTCAAGGCCCTAGCTGAAAGAGTAGCAGAAGTGTAAACTTTTTTACCCCATCTCTCTAAGGATCTGGATTCCCTTTCAGAGGGGAGGGGGTTTTTGGCAGAGGTAGCTGCTACAGCCTTAGGTCCTTGGGAGATAGTCTCTGGATCTGCAAAGGGAGCCTTTAAGTGGTAATGTGTGTCCGGGACCCTGTAGTATCTATCAGGCTTAGCAGGGGCCGGAGGTAGAGAATCAGGAGCAGTACAAGCATCATTAAATGCATCATCTACAACAGAAAGAACTGGAGGTATGGCTAAAGGCCTATGTTGTGGTAAATGCAGAAAGGTTCTAAGCCTTTTTCTGGAATCTGAAAAATCCTGGCCCTGCCACTGAAATTGTTCCCTCATAGCATGCAAGGTTTCCCCAAAAGAAAATTCCTCAGGCGGAGAGGCAGAAGGGATGGACTCTTCAGCATCAGAGTCTTCATAAGGGGAGTAAGGAGCCTCTGGAGGGTCTGTATCATTTGAATCATCAGAGGAATCATCTGTAGACACTGGCTCAGGGGGCTCTGCTCTAGGCCTCTTCTCTGGAGGCGGGTGAGAGGCCTTGTCTGGTTGAGGTTGGGATCCTCGGATTAAAGAAATGAGATCCTCTGCTAAACTAAGCATTTGTGAACTAGAGCTAGGCCTGTGAGAGGGGTCTTAGCAGGCACAGATTTAGTAGCTTTAGCTGCTTTAGCCCTGGCAAAGGCCTTAATGGACATGGCTGCAGGTGGCCTAGCAGCTCCACGTGCAGGGGTTGAAATATCCAAGGGAATAGTGTCTGATAATTCCTGAGAAACTGCAACAGCAGGTGGGATTTCAGAAGCCGATTCCACGAGGTTGGAAGAGGCCTCAGTAGAAGGTAAGTTTTCGGCTGAAGGAAGAACCGCTTGCTCGGTTTCAGCCGAAACCGAGACACTCGCGGTTGGCTTAACCGCGGTTTCGGCCGAAACCGCGGACCGCGAGTGTCGGTCCTTTTCCTTGTGTTTTTTAGATATTTGCGAAGTCGGAGGATCCGACGGCATAATATAAGCAAAAACGGAGCCGAAAAACTCCTCAGCAAATTCCGACCGACGTCTAAGCGTCCGCCGGTTAAAAGAAGCACAGGCTAGACAAGCTGCGACGTCGTGGTCTGGGCCTAGACAAGGTAAGCAGTAAGAGTGGAAATCTTTATGAGGTATTTGTTTCCCACAAGTTAAACAGTTATTCACTTTTTCTGACATCGGCTGAGGCAAGAAAGAGTCCCCAACGGGGTACTTAGCTTTTTAGAAGTCTTCGGTAGTAGTATTCGGTAGTATTCTCTGGTTCTGACCGACCGGCACTTGCGAACAGCTTCTGCTTCAGGCGCCACGCGGCAAGAAAGACTCAGGAAGATGGCGTCGGCTGATGCCTTTATACTCGAATAACTGCAGCTATGACGTCGGGTGAAGTGCGACACCAGCCGAGGCCAGACCCAGACTTTGGAATCCGGCCGACCGAAGGGCTGCCTAACAACAGGACAACCCATTTGTAAGGACTGCAGATGCATCCTTGAAGGACATCATATGGGTTGTCCTGCCTCAGGCAGCCCTCGGTCGGCCGGATTCCAAAGTCTGGGTCCGACGTCGGCTGATGTCGCATTTCTCTCCGTCAGAGCGGCTGGAGTACATAAGCATCAGCCGACGCCATTTTCTTCAGTGTTTCTTGCCCCAGATGCCAGGTGCCCTCCAAGGAAGGCTGTAATCAAATTGGAAGACAAAAATAGGATTCCAGACAAATAAATGAGCAATAAACAGATACACCATAACAGATATCCCCAGCTAAGAGAAACAGGGATAGGAGTGGACCCTAGGCATAGAGGAGTATGAAGGGAGCGAAAATCCGACTGTAGTTGCATATCTATCGGACATCTACATTTATGGTAGGTACAAAACTGTACTATGTCCTTCAAAAATGCAACTGCAGTCATAACATATGGGTAGAATACCATAGCTTAGCTGGGGGAGGAGGAATGCTCTAGGAAAAAGATGGTGTGGCAATCAAACCCTGCAGGACTGCCGAAGCAAAGCCTGCTCTGGATCTGGAGTATAGAGGGAGATTGTAGTGTTTGGAGAATGTATGCATGGAGCTCCATGTAGCAGCTTCTAGAATGTCCTTAGTAGGCACCCCTCTTAAGAATGCTGTAGAGGTGGCTGTAGCTCTGGTGGAATGTGGTCTGACATTGGCTGGAACAGTCTTTCCATGAAAGGAATAACAGAATCTGATGCAATGTCCAATCCATTTTGAAATAGTCTGTTTTGAAATTGCTTTTCCTTGGACTGCAGGGGCGTAAGCTACAAAAAGTTGTTCAGACTTCCTACTGGTCTTGGTTCTGTCCAGGTAGTATCGAAGTTGTCTGTGAATGTCCAAGGTATGTAACAGTCTTTCCCCCTTATTCTCAGGATTGGGGAAGAAAGCAGGCAGATGAATAGCTTGATTTAAAGAAACCCTAGATACCACCTTTGGCATAAAAGTAGGGTTGGTCCTTAATGAAACCCTGTCTCTGTGGAAAATTATGAATGGTGGTATTGCCATTAGGGCATGTAGTTCCGAGACCCTTCTTGCTGAGGTAATTGCCAACAGGAAAGCTGTCTTCCATGAGAGAAATTGCAAGTCAACTGAAGCTGCTGGCTCAAATGGAGGTAGAGTCAGTTTTTCTAGGACAAAATTGAGGTCCCAGGCTGGCACTGGAGCCTTTCTTGGTGGCTTAATGTTCTTGATTCCCCTGAGGAATTTCCTTAGCAAAGGATGTGAAAAGACAGGCGGATCAGTGTTATATCTAGCTGAAATAGCTGATGCATGTATCTTTATGGAAGAATATGAGAGTCCATTATTTAGCATATCTGCCAAATATTCCAGGATGAGTGGGAAGTTCAATAATGATGCATCATGTCCCTTGCTGGTATTCCAAATGCTGAATCTCTTCCATTTTGCTAAGTAAACCTTTCTGGTGGATGGTCTTCGAGCCTCTGTTAGTATCCGCTGAACTTCCTTGGAGAGAGATAGGTTGAGGTTATTCATGGGATCTCCCAGGCTGTTAGCTGCAGTGTCTGAAGGTTTGGATGCACTGTTTTGAAGTTGTGTTGAGTCAAAAGTAGAGGCCATTGGGGAAGGGCCCACTTCCTGGTGTGACATATGCTCCGTAGTAGTGGATACCAGTGTTGTCTTGGCCAGTCCGGAGCTATTAGGATCCCCTTGGGTCTTTCTGCTTTGATCTTTAGTAATACTGAGGTCATCAGTGGCAGAGGTGGGAATGCATAGATTTTTAGGAAGTTCCAGTTGAATGAGAGAGCATCTATTTTCCAAGCTTGTGGATGGTATGTCCTTGAGCAGAATTTTTGTAGATGATGGCTGAGGTGAGAGGCAAATAGGTCTACTTCTGGCCTGCCCCATGTCGAAGTGAGCTGTGTGAAGATCTTCGGATGTAACCTCCACTCGTGTGGATCTGTAAAATTCCTGCTTAGGCTGTCCGCCAGCACATTGTCTTTGCCTGGAACAAACTGGGATTGTAACTGAATGTTTAGGCTCAGCGATTTTTCCCAAAGATGCATTGTCAGTCTGCAAAGGGGGTAAGAATGGGTGCCCCCTTGCTTGTTTATATACCACATCACAGTGGTGTTGTCTGTCCGTATCAGTAAATGGCCTTGCTGCAGTTGGTGTTGAAAGGCCTCGATGGCATGCATTACTGCCAGCATTTCCTTTTGGTTTATATGCAGATGTGTTTCCTTTGGAGACCATTGTCCTTGTATGCACCTGCCTTCCATGTGCGCCCCCCATCCAAGGTCTGAGGCGTCTGTGGTCATGGTCTGTGTTATCTGTGTTTTTTGAATGACATACCTGTGTTTGCCTGGCTTACCGAGGCCCACCATAGGAATTCCTTTTGTAGGCATGGAATGAGCGGTATGGTTGTCTCTAAGTTGTTGCTGTGTTGAGACCATAGGCTTTTTAGGTACCACTGAAGCTTTCTCATGTGTAGTCTTGCTAATGGAACCAGGAGAATGCAGGATGCCATGTAACCCAGGGCCTGTAGGAATCTCCTTGCAGTCATCTGGGTAAGTTTTGCCAAACCTTTGAAATAATGAGTTAACTTTCTCTTGCTTGTCTTCTGTTAGGTAAGCCATTTGAGAGGCTGTGTCTAATTTGGCTCCTAAGAAGATTATTTGCTGGGATGGCTGAAGTCTTGACTTTTGGAAGTTGACTGTGTATCCCAGAGCTTGAAGTAAACGTATGACATAGTCTAAGTTTTTTGTCAACATCAATTTGTCGTCCGCTTGTATGAGGCAGTCGTCCAGGTACGGGTAAATTTGGATCCCCTGGAGCCTGCAATGAGCAATTACTGAAGCCAGGCATTTTGTGAATACTCTGGGCGCAGTAGATAAGCCAACTGGCAATGCTGAGAATTGATAATGCTCTGGCCCTGCAAGAAATCTGAGGTATCTTCTGCAGCTGTGTCTGATAGGGACATGCAGGTATGCCTCCTTGAGGTCCAGAGTAATCAGCCAAGACCCCTTGCCCTGCATGGGAAGGAGTTGCTGTAGAGTCAGCATTTTGAACTTTGGTACTATGAGAAAGGTGTTTAATGCGGACAAATCCAGTATTGGTCTCCATTGAGATTCTTTTCTTGGAACAAGGAACAGTCTTGAGTAAAACCCCTGGCCTTGTTCTTGTTGTGGAACTCATTCTATTGCTTTCATCCGAGTCAGCAGAGAGATTTGCTTGATAGCCTCTGCCCTCTGGTTTTGTGGTAGGTTTGGCATGCCTTGTTTTCTTGGTAAGGTATGAAAATGGAACCTGTAACCTCGGTCTATAATGTCCAAAATCCATTTGTCCTTTGTCAATCTGTGCCAATTGTCTGCAAACAGAGATAATTTCCCGCCCAAGGGAGCTTCTATTTGTTCCTTGGTAGGCGGAAGTAGAGGAAAGTCATTGAGATTGTGGCTGTGGGGCAGGTGAAACCCCTGTGTCACTTCTTTGGTTTGCTGGCTGCCATTGTCGCCCCTGTAAGGACCTCTGTATTGTCCTCTTCCTCGCCACGCCTGTTTTACCCCTTTGAAATTTTTCAGGATTAGGAAGGACCAGTTTTTGAAGGCCAATTCCTACTGAATCTGGGGGGTTGAACCTGGAGGAAATCTTTCACCGTCTGAACTGATTTTGCTTTTTCCTCGATGGACTTTAACACATCCTTAGCATCAGCACCAAAAGCTTGTTCTTTTCCAAAGGTGCATCCAGAAGTTTTGCCTTTACATGATCTGGTAGAGGTTGATCTTTTAACCATGCATGTCTACGAATGACTGCCCCTGTCATAGCTGCCCTACATGAAGCTTCCAGTGCATCATATCCACACTGCAGGAAGTGATTGCTTACTTGCTGAGAGTTATGTAAAGCTTCCTGCAAAGACTTCCTGTCTAAAGGATCAGGAGAGGCCAATGTTTTCTGTAAATCTTCTAACAGGAAATCCTGATATTGTAACATATGAAAAAGGCAATTCAAAGCTCTCATAGATAAAGTAGTGGAGGTGTAGACCTTTTCCCCCCATCTCTCTAATGACCTAGCTTCCCTGTTGGAGGGCAAAGGATTTTTAGAGGTGGAAGCTGAAACACCTTTAGGTCCCTGAGAAATAGTTTCCAAATCAGCAGTATGGGCCCTGAATAAATGGGAATGTGTTTCTGGGACCCTATAATACCTGTCTGGCTTGGCTGGAGCAGGAGGAAGAGAATCAGGGGTAACACTAGAGTCAGAATATAAATCATCCAAAACATCAAGCACAGGAGGAATAGCTAAGGGCCTGTGCTGGGGCTTTTTAAGGAAGGTTCGAAGGCGCTTTCTGGAATCAGAATATTCCTGGCCTTGCCACTTGAAATGTTCCCTCATGGTATGCAGAACTTCCCCAAAAGAAATATCCTCAGGAGTGGAGGCTGAGGGGATGGAATCCTCTGCACCCGAGTCCTCATAGGTCTGGAAGAGCTCTTCCTGGCCATCGGAGTGGACAGAGTCCTCAGAATCTTCATCTGAAGGAATAGGGTCAGAGGGTTCAACCCGGGGCCTTTTATCAGAAGGAGGCTGGGATCCTCTCTCAGGGTGGGCCTGTGAACCTCTAATCATAGAAATTAAGTCAGCAGCCATAGTCATGATTTGTGTCTCTGGAGTAGGCTGAGGTAAGGCTTTAGCAGTAAGATGCTTGGTCTTGCTGGCTGCCTTAGCCTTAGTGTAGGCCTTAATAGACATGGCCATAGGAGGCCTGGCAGCTCCACGTGCAGGAGTGACCTTATCTACAGCAATGGTCTCGGGCATTTCCTCTGTTTCGGTATCCGGAGGAAAATCAATAACTGGCGTCGGAGTGATATCCAGAATCGGAGTCGTCGGTAATGCGGTGTCTTCAGTTCGGAGCGGTGGAATAACCGTCTCAGGGGGAACCGGAGCACTCGCGGTAGGTTTTGGTGTGGAGTCGGTGGTAGACGCGGGCCGAGGATGTCGGTCCCGGTCTTTTCATTTCTTGGGAGTTTGCGATGTCGGAAGTTCCGACGGCACTGTATAAGCAAATTTTTCGCCGAAAAAATCTTCAGCGAACTCCGCCCGGCGCCTGAGAGTGCGCTTGTTGACGCGAGCACAGGCTACACAGGCCGAGATGTCGTGGTCTGGGCCAAGGCAAGGAAGACAGTAAGAGTGGAAATCCTTATGAGGTATTTGTTTACCACAAGAAAGACAATTGTTAACTTTTTCAGTAATTTCTGACATCGGCTGAGGCAAGAAAAGGTCCCCAACGGGGTACTTAGCTTTTTTGATGACTTCGGAATCGAAGAATACAGGAGCTGACCGACCGGCACTTGCGAACTGCTTCTGCTTCGGGCACCGCGGCAAGAAAGACTGAAGAAAATGGCGTCGGCTGATGCTTATGTACTCCAGCCGCTCTGACGTCGGAGAGAAATGCGACATCAGCCGACGTCGGACCCAGACTTTGGAATCCGGCCGACCGAGGGCTGCCTGAGGCAGGACAACCCATATGTTATGACTGCAGTTGCATTCTTGAAGGACATCAGCTTTCCTTTTAGCAATCACTTCAGCTAGAAGGGTATCTGAATTACAGGCCCTTATGGCAGTGGAGCCTTTCATCATCTTTCATGCGGACATGGTGTCCCTCAGAACCAATCCATCCTTCATGCCCAGGGTGGCATCCAGTGTGGCTCTTAATCAGTCCATTCATTTGCCAATCTTCTTTCCCAATCCACAGAATAAAGGGGAATGGATACTGCATTCCTTAGATGTGCACAGACAACTTAGATTCTACTTGGACAGGACTAAACCTCAAAGGAAATCTGAACAACTGCTGGTAACATTTGCTGCTGGGGCAGAGAAGAAGGCTATTTCAAAACAACCATTTCTAAATGGATAAGCCATTGCATTAATTTCTGCTATAAGCACCATGGAAAACCTATCCCCCAGGGGATCAGACCTCACTCCACCAGGGTTGCATCTACCTCTACAGCCTTTCTCAGAGGCGTCCCTACCAGGGACATCCTAGAAGCTGCTACCTGGAGTTCTGTACATACTTTCACCAAGCATTACCATTTTCCAATTTTCTCTAAATCCAGAGCTGGCTTTGTCACTGCAGTCTTGCAGGGCCTTATAGCTGGTCCTAATGCTATTTAAACTCCTCCTCCCAACCACAGCTTTGGGAATATACCCAAATGTAATGACTGCAACAGTGAAACATGAAGAACATAGTACAGTTGTGTACACTTACCATAAATGTAGATGTTAGAGTGTATTCACTGTTGCAGTCCTTGTTACCCTCCCTCCAGCCCCCTGACTTATTTTGCTTATGCCTCTACTTTTCTTTACTATGCTTAAAAGCTTTTTGGATGTATTTGCTTTTTTGTTGGAGGTATATCATTGTACTTTTATATTTAATTGCTTCCCATTAGGGGGGCACCTGACATCTGGGGCAAGAAAAACTGATGTAATGGTGTCGGTTGCATGCTTTATACCCCTGACGACCTGACTTCATGGAAGAAGGGACAGCAACCGACACAGGACACAAGACTTTGTTAATCAGGCCAACTGAGGGCTGCCTGCAAGCAGATACCCCAAATGTAATGACTGCAACAGTGAATACACTCGAACATCTACATTTATGGTAAGTGTACACAACTGTACTTTATCTGTCTGCAGAAATGCTAAAGGCTTCTCTTTCTTCAGTGAGTTCACCCACTGAAAGCATACCTATGGAAAACAGCAGTTGCTCCATAATGGGCCCTTATGGAACATGAGAGGGCATGGAATGGCAGGAATAATCATCACCTAACACCGTGCATTGGCTGTATCCTCAGAGGGAGGAGCCAAGCCAGTTCAAAACAATATCCAAAACTCTACAACATGTCTGAAAATTATTCAAAAAGATATGTTGGGATACCATTTTGGTGCTAAGGATACATCATGTAAAACTAGCAGAGTAGTAACATAGATCCTTAGTCATTAAATTATTCATTTCCCTCATATGAGCTGTTGCATTTCTCCTGACTGGAACGGGTCTTGGCCTTTGTACGCCTTCAAAATGGAGTCCAGTTTTGTATTATCAATATTTCATAAACCTTACTAATTAAAGGAATGTTCAAGATGGGCCAGTGACTACTTAAATCATTAGGATATAGACTTCTTTATGATGGGGGTCACCACTGATTTCTTTAATGTAGATAGAAAAACTCATTACTTGAAGACAAATGGGCCACCTGATGCACAGCACATCACTTCTTGTAATAGCTCATCTTTTTTGAAAATAATTTTGAATAGCAGGTAGTGGGACACATACCTGAAACCAAAAAGGTGAGTTCATGCTAGTCAGGTGGCTGAAACTCGCACCATGACAAGACCAGGAACTCCTTACAAACAATGAAAGCTCTGCTTAGCTTTTCATTTAGAAATACACTGTCCTCAGTGATGCCAGCTTAGATGCTGACAGTGTTATATAGGTGGGCATACAAACCAGGTTACAGCTTTTTGACCACCAAAAGGAGGAAGATCAGTTGACTGGATGCAGTGGAGAGCCCTCAAGACAGTAATGTTGCCTTTCTGTGAGAGTTTTGCATGTCCACGTCTTAGTGTTGATGGCCAAGACTGGCAACAAAGAGGCCAGTATGCCTCTGTATACATTCAACCTTCCACTTTTGTTTTCTAAGCCAATGAAACTTGACATCCATGCAGAGCTCGGGTGGACAGAGTATATGAAGGGCAAAGGCAAGTTAAGTGCAGACCTCATTGTCATACCACTCATGTGGATCGCCTGCACCGAGCACAAAAAAGGATCCGTGAATGCAAAAGTGAATTGACTTGTTACATCATTCATTTTCTTGCATTCTGTCAGTTAAGGGTGGAGGAGGGTTTTTACTGGGGCAGTATTACTGTGATCTGAATATGGTGGTGCTCCAGCCTAGGGACGTCTTCCAACAGCAGATGAGAGAAGAGTGCAATCAAATTGGAACACCAAACCCAGAGCGTGCCCTGTAATTATTTACAGAGTAAAGAGTCCTGAGCAAAAACACAGTCCATCTCATCTGGTAATTTACGGAGTATTGTGTCCCACTTCAGACACATGTATGATATATAGGACTTAGTTATTCTACATTCATGGTGTGTATGTTGGCTATATCTGATGATCATAACCAGTTGGCCAAGCAGTTTGTTAAATTTATTCTGAATCTCTGCCACCTTCTGAAGAACCCCTCATCTTTTTGAAATTTGAACTTCTTGACTGAAAGGCTTTCACTTCTTGCATTCTAACTCACTGAATTGTGTTTTGAAGTTAATATCTTGGAAAGTACTTTTGTCTGCTGGCTATCACCTCTTTCTACAGGGCACATGACCTTACCTACAGAGAACCATATCTAACTTTTCACAAGGGTCAGGTATCTTTTAGAACCAACCTGTTTTTCCTTCAGGAAGTAGTGCTGGAATCAAATATAAACCATTCCAATCATCTCTCCATTGTCTCAGGGGCAGAAACCAGGAGAAAAAGAATCTTTGGCACACTAACTGGATACCATCAACTTAGATTTTACCTTAAATGGGTATGTGAGTTTAGGAAAATTGAATACCTGCTTATCTTCATCGGGTAGGGAGGGGATGACAATTGGCAAACCATTTTCAAATGGATTGTGAACAGCATTGTATCTTTTAGGTGATGAACCACCTGTTCAAAAGTACTGCTGCTGAAGTCCACTCATCCAGAGAGCGGTCCCTTTGACTATTTGCCTCAGAACGGTCTTCACTGAAGATACTCACACCACCTGTTTAAAATTGTACCAAGTCTCAGTGTTTGGACTATAACGCCAGGAGGTGAACTTGTTTTGATGCCTCACTATTTCAGCAGTCAGACTTCCCAGCCTTTCCCCTTGGCTGTCTTCTGCCTTCATCCACACTTAGGGGGCAATTAACTTCATGGGATTCTACCCATTTGGAGATCCACCAGACAGGGTAATTGATATTAAATATAAAATTATACTCTCTTGTCATATACACTTATATTGTCCCTTTTCAGGGCTACCTGGGAGCACTGCCTGGTTAAACAACTTGTTCAGAGTTGCACAGTAGACCAATGAAGATGGAAGGATGCATGTATGTTTATATATATATATATATATATATATACATATATATATATATATATATATATATATATATATATATATATATATATATATATATACAAAATATATATATAAATATATATATATATATATATATATACATATATATATATACATACATACAAAATGTGTGTATGCATGCTTGCAAACAGTGTAGGTGTCAAATATCTTCATTTGTTTCTTGAGTTATAGTAAATGTTATTGCCCAGTGGTTGGCTTTGGCTTCTGTTGGGCTCAGCAGCTAGGTGCACTCTCCTAGTTCTTCCAAACTAAAATCTAAGCCAATGCAGAGAAGATTAGTAACCGAGTATATGGAAGCAAAACAGTCACTATATAAACTAATTGGAGTGATGTATTCATTGGAAAAACGTCAAGAAGAAATGCGGAAAGTTTTTTTTAGAGAGAAATTGTTTGAATGCAAAAATAAATAAATAAATAAAAATGTTTAACATCAGGATCCAGGCTCACAACTTCAAGAGGATATAGTTCCTTAAGAACAAAATACTTGATTAGAATGAGACAAAAAATATGAGAAATGGAAAAGAGGTTGAACTGCAAACTGAAATAAACAAGTTGGTCAGAGAAATTAACATAGTGTGAGACAAGATCAAGGAAAAATGAAGAAACTTTATATAAATATATTGAGCGTAATAGGAAACTATCTTATAGATACTTAAGATGTGGTAGGAGTAAAGATGTGCACATTAATAAACTGCATTTAGATTCTAAAATTTCTCAGACATAACAGATTATAGACATGTTTTCAAAATTGTATGCAAATCATTTGGCTGCACAAAGGGTGATAAATTGTCCTACTGGCATCACAGATACTGAAATCAAATCAGATTCTAATGAAAAAGGACTATGCCAACTGGATCCAAACAATGCACAGGGACGATATGGGATTAGTGCTAATGCCCCGAGAACACCTTGGGATGAACTTACAGTACCATTACATTTGTTATTTACTAAGTACAGATATGGGGATATGCCTCATAATTGGAGTTATACACTTGCTAAACCTGTCTTTAAGGGAAAGGGAAGTAGGACAAACCCACAGTCATACTGACCCATAAGTTTATTTTCATGTTGTGGAAAAATAATGGAGAAGATTTTATTGGATAAATTGTCAGAAGTAGAAAGGTTGGGACTTGAAACCATATATGTGCATGCATATGTTGAAAATAGGTATATTACCTTCTGCAACATGGAAAATAGGTATATTACCACCTGCAACATGATGTTGTATAGTAATATAATAGCTGTGAATGAAAAATTGGCTGTGATGTAATTATATAGATTAGGGTCATACACAAAACACTGGTTAATAAATTAGAACAACTAAGTACTGATGCACTCTTGATTAGATGGATAGCTACATGGCTTACAAATATGACATGGCAAGTATCCTACAGCAATTGGAACGGTGAAATTTGAGGTTACAGTCAGGATGTCACATAGGCACTATCCTAGGTCCATATTTGTACAGATTGTATCTTTCAGATCTATCTTTTTCCTCTGAGGTATTCTGCAGTCTGTATACAGATGATCTTAAAATGGAAAACTGATTACATGCGTTACAGATAGGGCATGCCTGTAAACGAACTTAGTAAATTGACCATTTGGGCACAAGAGAATTATGTTGATAAATACATCAAAAACTAAGCATATGAGATTTGGGAGACATAAACTGAAAGGTGAATATTTAATACAACACACAGAGATTGAAACTGTAGATTCATTTATGGACCTGGGTATATGCATATATCCAACTTTGAGTTATTCTAATCATATCAACCCATTGGTTAATTATAGTTCTAGAATTGTATATTGGGTAAAAAGATTTATAAAGTCTAGGAAATCAGTAATAACATTATTTGTTTGTTATATCAGACCCAAAATTGAGTATGGAATAACAATATTGAAACCTTATAAGAAAACAAGCATGAATATACTGGAGAGTACAGCGGAAATATACCAAGGGCATGCACAGATGTGCAAATTTAAGTTATAATGAAAGATTAAAATATCTGAACTTGTACAGTGTCATATATATATATATATATATATATATGTATATATATATATATATATATATATATGTGTGTGTGTGTGTATGTATGTGTGTGTGTATATATAAATATATATTATATATAATATATATATTATATATATATATATATATATATATATATATATATGTGTGTGTGTGTGCGTATATATGTGTATATATATATATATATATATATATATATATATATATATATAGAGAGAGAGAGAGAGAGACCTTATGACCTTATTTAGGTATATAGGGCATTTTAGAGACATCTACCTCTGGAAATATTTGGGGTTATTAAAACGTAGTAGAGAATCATCAGATAACCTACAGTATGTAGAAGATTCTGTAGAAATGAGAAGTATTCTAACCGGTTCTCTGAGAGAGCAACTAATGGATGGAATAGACAACCAAAATACATTAAAGCAAGCACTATTTTAGATATTTTTAAGAACAGCCTAGAAACCTATTATTGGAACAACTGTTTTTGTATATTGGCAGGCTAGAAGGGCATTATCACTGTGCTTGAAATATTTGAATGTATGTGTGCATTACATTGCAACATATGTTAGAGTGGACTCTCTTTAACCCCAAGTGCAGATGTTTCAGGGAAAAAAGATGAACTGAAATGGAGGAGAAGAAGCCAATCACAGATGGCTGAGGTAGATCACCTTATGGGTCTAGTAATGTAAGAGAATACCTTACTTCAAGGCAGGGTTTAACATTCCCTTATTTTAGAGCTCCACGGGATGTTTTTGGAACATGGGCAAGCTCCACAGAGTAGCAGATGAGGTGTTCATGGTTGTACGCAAGTCAACACCAAAAATGTACAACTGAGGACAATAGACCTGAATGATCTTCCAGGATATGAATTTTCTGCACACTCCCAGTGTGTCCCTCACATAAAAGTGTCTGCAGCTCTGAGTTGAAACATCCATGTCTTGTTCTCATTTCTCTCATTTGTACAGTCTACAGTTCCAGTAGCATTCAAAAGGCTCATCTCCTGTTTTTTTCATACACAAAAATTGCCAAATTAAAGCGTTTCCAAACCTAGATGAGCTAATAATCAAAGTCACATAATCCACTGAGATACAATATCATTTGACAACATTAAAACAACTTTTTCCACCATCCTTGATAAATCATGCACATTACCACCTTAGTAGATCCAGTTTATTGGAGGGAGAGTGCAAGATTTTACTTTAACAGTGCGTGTTCCAGCAGGCATACTCCAGAATGTGCTTTATGAAACAATTGACAAGTTTGCCAGCTGTATGGACAGGATAGTACCTCAGAATCGTAGGCTTCATGTCATCCTGAATTCTGGAGGTGTCACACGAGTCTCCCCATGAAAATAAGACAGTAGCTGCTGAAAATACTATGGAATCAGACTACAGATCGTACCTTTTCCTATTGTGGCATAGAGCTACTGTAGATGTCTTCCTCTAAAGTAGAGCTCTATCACAAGTTGTCATGTCTCACTGTACCTTGGAATGTCTAGATGAAGATGGAGTCTTCCAGCTAGTGAATTAACACATTGAAGCTATTAGAGTTATTGTGTGGAAGGTAAGCTAGATTGACAGAGTTTTTATAATTTCATGTACCAGTTTTACTAATTGTCTTATAGGGACACATTTGGAGTATTTTGATGGTATCCATGCATTTAGACATCAAAGTTGGTATGTGTAGTTTGCAACTGACTAATCCTGAAGACCACAGAGCTTCTGTCCCTTTTGACAGTTGTAAGATTATGGGCATAAAAATATTTACCTAGAATGTTAAGGCCATGTATATATACATGAAGCAAAAAGTATGTCTCTCTGTTGTTACAAAGGCTAAAGTGAATCCTACAGGAAGCCAAAAAAGAAACACAGTGTTGGATACGCATATAAGAGGTGGATAAATGGAGGGAATTTCAAGTTGCTCTGCATCTGCTGATAGGGGGAGGACATATTTGGTCCATTATAATGTTAAATTTGTTTCAGAAGCTGAATGTGCAGATAATCAGGGGAGATAGTGGTTAGGGTCAAAATAGCCAGAGATGATTTTGTTTTGGGTAGCTGTTATGGTCTTCATGAGGACAACGTTCAGCTTCTTTAAGATTTTCACAGGTCTGATACTGGGAGGTGCTTATAATATTGCTTTGGACCCAGATATGAACACACTACCATGTGGTTGTACAAATCAGGAACACCAAAATATCCACAAACAGTCCTAGGCCTCCAAATGAAACCACACTCCACTCCACTGAATGTAAACTGAAACTGGGTTTTATTGAAGCAGAAAATTAAGCACTTTTATCCGGTTATATCCTGTGGTTGTAGCAAACTGCTGAATGTTGTTAGGGCAATATACAGTCTTATTAATGATCACAACATATGCAATATATATAGGGTATTACATTTCACAGACAAATATTTTATTTACTTAATGCCTGCCTTGGATGAGGCTAGTTGACTTGATTATGGGTTCATAAACTCATTTAAATAACAAAAAGTCCTGAGGGCATAGAATCACACCACTTTTCTTTCACACTAATAATTTCTTAATAATAGAATTTATGGATTTAAATAGCCTGTCATCTCTTCCACTTTAGACATTCAACCTGATACTTTTTAATAACACAGATAACCAAGAGTATTTCTGGAAGTAATTAATATTTTCTGTCAAAAACACAGGGTACTGCAAGCCAAGATCATCAAATTATCTCAACCCGGAAGAACTTCCAGAGAGAAAAAAAGTATAAATATATGTAATTCTTTATACTATTTAGTCCATGTTGAGCCTCCCATGTTTCTTCCTATCTTTGGATTCAATTAATGTGCCAATGCCTGTTTTATTTCTCTAGTGCCAACTCTTTTTCATTGATCAGCTTAGACCTCTCGTCATGTAGTCTTCTGTACTAAGGGAGTCCGTCATTTTCCATTTTCTAGTTATCATTTTTTGTTAACAATAACAGAAATCCCAATAAGACAATCTCATGTTTCTCCCATCTACCTCCTACTGGTATCTCCAGTACTGAAATCAGAGGCGACAGAGAGCCCCATTTCAGCCAGAACATATTTATCAATTCTTGTAAATAATTTTTAAATTTCTCTGCTTTGGAACATTTTCATAAAAAGAGGCACTGTAATCCCTTAATGCCATCCAAACATCTTCTTCTTTGCTTATAATCTTCTAGAAACATATTCTTATTTATATAAATATTTCAAGAGAATATACAGAACTGTTGTGAACAAGAGTCAAGCCTAGGGGTTGAATATATGTATTTGCATTGATTCTCTTATAATCTTTTTCCAAGCTGTATATCTCAACCTTCCTTAAACTGCTTTACTGACTCCCACATTCTACTTATTTTATACAGTCTACTGAGCACCCTGTTTAGACTGGTTTCCAGACCCCTAAACTCAGCTGGGATATTTCCCATACTAAGAGGGCTTATAATCTAGTTATTTCTTTTATTAGTGTATTGTAAACATTTTGACTCTCCATAAAATATAGGCCGTGGTGGTGCAACGGTTAGCGTTGTTGCCTCACAGCAAGAGGTTCTCCCATTCGATTCTCGGCTGGAGTGTCTTCTGTGTGGAGTCTGCATGTCCTCCCCGCAGTCAAGTGAAGTTAAAGACATGCAGGTAGGTGCAAGCGTGAATGGGTGTGCCTTCTTTGAAGGTTGGGCATCGGGCTGGCAACTCGACACTGTAGAAATCCACTGCCAATCATTAGTGGACCGGAGTTCAGCTGTGGCGACCCCTAACTGGGAAAAGCCGAAAGACATTAGTATAAACAAAAAAAATCTCTTAATTCAAATGTTTGTTTAAACCTTGGCCAGATGATGAATGATTCAACCTTCATTAATTGAGACTAGTACTTTAAATTAGAATGCCTGTTTAACCATACCTAAAATGAGCTACTACTCCATTTTGCAAAACTGAAACCTTTCTGGGAGCCTTCAACCTCCTCCAGGCTTCAGCCTTTGGCATCTTCAGTAGCCTATGTACTTCATTGTTTCCCTCCCAGTCTTTGGAGGAATATCCCTACCAATCCAAAACAAGACCCTCAGGGTTAACCTGTTTGCTGGAAGCTCCTGTCTCCCTGAGTCCCATCACTTTTTTCTATTATTTTGCTGCTATAAACAAAAAAATTCCAAGTCGTGCTGCCATCCAATAACTCATCAAATCCAGGAGTCCCAATACGTCTCACTCCTTTGGCAATATCATTTCCCAGATAGCCAAAGGTTAACCTGTCCTACATAAATGCTTAGGTTACATTTTAATGTTCCTGGAAAAGGGTCATCTGGGATTAAGAGGTATTGCCTGAAAACATGCAGCCATTGACAGGGTGAGTGTTTAAATTACTTGGACTTACTGATCCAATTCCATATCCATTAAGTTGCAATTTTTTAGCCATTCGGTGCAGTTGTCTCAATTTCTAGCAAGTGTTTTTTATTACAACTTCCAGTGATGGAGCAAAGTAAATTACTAAATACTTCATGGTTCACCTTTAGAATCCTGAAATACCAAAATCTTGAAACTTAGAAGATTGAACCCAAATGCTCAAATCTTATAAGCTTGAATAACCAAAAAGAAACGGAACATTGTTTTTCTTTTTGCTGGAATCTGAATTGTTTGGGATCTCGGCACAGTGGGGATCAAAGTATTAATTCTTTCCACAGTGCGGTGCAATTTCAGAGCTGGACTAAATAATTAGGAGGATGATGGGGGGGGGGCACAGATGGGCTTACCAACCCCCCCACTCTGGCAAAAGCAGGAGTTTTGTGTGGCTTTTTGAGTTTAAAAGATTTTCGCATTTGAGCTTGGTCTTGTAAGTTTCAAGCTTTTGGTCAAAGTCAAAGTGAACTTTACTGTCATTCAGACAGCACAACAGTACAACTGAACAAAATTGCATTACTTCGAACTCAATGCGCATACAGCATATATTGATAATATTAATACAACAATAACAATAGTAAGACATTTATGCAGTGCAGTAACAAGTAGAATGACATGCACCAGGGACTATTCCACTTACATGTCTTCATCAGTACCCAAAATATTGCACAGATCAGAATCAAACAGATTTCAAATTGCATGGAATGCTAATTTGGCATATTGCACAGAATGTTAACTTGGCATCGTTAATATTGCACATAAGGCACAAGACTGCACTTTCATAGTGTTATTGCATATGTCAGTGCATTACTTCAGCATTGTAATTGCAGACCTCAATGACCAGCATGGTGTATGTTATTACTGGAGTTCAGAAGTCTGATGGCTTGTGGAAAAAAGCTTCTATTAAATCTGCTGATTCTGCAGCATAAGCTACGGTATCTCCTGCATGAAAACAAACACAAGAACAGATCATGGGCAGGGTGAGTGCAGTCAATTTTCATCGCTCTGCTGAGGCACTGAGCAGAGTGCAAGTCCTGGATAGATGGGAGCATGGACCTGATAATTCTCTCTGCCACTTTCACCACCCTCTGGAGAGATTTGTGATCTGAAACTGTGCAGTTTCCATACCATACCAAGAGATTACTAGCCAGGATGCTGTCAGGTATTTAAAAATTTCAAAATAGAATCATATTTCACTGGTTTACTCTGCCTCATTTAAACATATCCTATTTTTAGTTCTATTGATGGTTTAAAATGTATCAGAATGACCTTGTCTTGTATATATAAATCCCAAAACCTGTACTTTTCTTAAATTTATCCAAAACAGTTGTGTTTCTGCATCCCTCAAGAACATTAGCAAGTCATCTACATAAAAAGATAATTTATCTTTTCTTCCTGTATGGAACACACTTATCTCAGGCTATCTTAATGCTTTTGCTAATGGTTCCAAGTAAAAAGCAAACTCAACAGGAGCAGTGCGACAGCCTTGTTTTGTGGCCCCACTAATGCTAAGTGTATTAGAAAGCTCCACGTGTATGTTCGCAATTGTATAGGCACCTTCACAGATGCTTTTGCCAAATATAAATTCTCCTTGAAAAAAACAAATTTCCAGACTAACCACTAGTAGTCTTGCCCTGTTGTTGGGCCTCCGGCAGCATAATTGGTATTTTTATGATATTGTTGAAGTCTGTCTTGTTTTAATAAATAAGGATTGTATATCTCAACCACATATAAGTTCCACCATTGCTCGGGACAGTCTGTAGGCCAACCATGTGACAAGGATTTTATAGTGGTAGTTTATAATATAGGTCTTTGTCTGGCTTTGAGACCCTCAAATAATTGACGTTTTCCATGAATTGAAAATTATTTTACTCTTAATACCTCATTAGTTAGTCTTAATAGCTCTTCAATTTTCTGCTCTATCCTAATCTCATACAAATCAAATATATCATCTGTCCCTGGCAACGTATCCCTTGGTAACTTTTTTCATTATCAGTTTTAACTCTACTGTTTTTACTCACCTTAACAATGCTTTGGCTGAAGAAGAAAAAAAAGACAATGCCCTGACTGCTTGCATGGAGAGTGGCCGGTAAGTCTACCCTTCCAAAACATTTTCAGCTGTTTGATTGACCAAACCTATGATGACCCAATCTTGCAAATAACCTTGAAGAACAATTAATACCTCTTCTGGAGTATTTGCTAGTTGACCAGTAATCTGGTTTTGAATTTGAAAAATCGACTTTTCTACCTTTGTCTTAATCTCTTAATACCCCTTGGGTTCAAATAGTGTTAGTTCAAATCTTTTGAATGGTTATTTTTTTCCCCAACTAATTTTCTGTTTTAGCTCGTTCCTTGCTTATTTCTTACTCAAGGCCTGTTGTTCCTGGATTGTCTTAACCCAGTGTTGCCATTCACCCAATGCAAATCCATCCAGATGCATTTCTGCCCTTGCATAAGTTATTAAACAGGCTTTTTAGATTTTTTTCCATACATGCCAAATTGTCAGTCAGTTTCAGTTAAACCATTGCATTTTGTCAAACTGTTCTGCGGACACCTTTTGTCACTATTTTTGAAAGTGCACTGATTTCCCATAAATGTTCTAAAATTCCATTGACACTGTTTTAGTCTATTAGCCACCTGCAGCTCCTGGGCTAGAGAATGGTAGTTAGAAAAGATGTTGGGCATCACCCGCCCTACCCCTGACTAAATGCCCATGCTGTCTAGATGTATACTAGCTGTCCTAGAGGTATCTGCCATAAACATTCAAGTAATGAGTGTTATACCCAAATGCCTGCTTGCAAGATCCAGAAATATCCTGCAGTCCTATTAGGTGTGCTCATACTGAAAAATATGATTCCACTTTAAGAACTCACAGATTGAGGGCCACTTTGTGTATCATTCTTCTCTGTAATAAAGTTAAATTAACATACCCAGACTACTCTCCCCCTAAAAAACTCACCAGCATTCTAAAAGTGTCTTTATCATCCTCAATAGGTTCTTCTGGAGGCCTGTGGATAATATTTACTGTAAACAGCCCCCCACCCCTCTATTTCTGCTCCTCCAGTAGCACAGAGCATGATGCCTCGTCTATGGCTCAGCCGATTGGGTTCAGTTAAGCAACTTGGGTGACTGACGAAACAATAGGGATGGATGGGCGGTCCTGTGGGCATCCTCTGCATTGATCCCTAATATAGAGTGAGTATGCTGCTGTTTAGAGGTGTGGTCCAAAGGTGTTAAAAGGGTGGAGAAATAGTTGAGATACTGCGGAGGTGAGACAGTATGTCACACAGTTTTCCATTGCACGCCCGCCCCTTGAATGTAACCATGGGGTCCATGATGGAAGGGAAAATGAAGAAACAGGGTAGTTCAAAAATATAAAAAAGAAAAATAAACTGCTTGACTGACCCTGGCTCAAATTCAGGCAGTAGACCCAGTAAAAGATGTGGGACACTAGGACTGTTGTCAGCGTGATAGAAGGGGAGAAAAAAGATGTAAAATAAAAAAAAAAAAAAAAAGATTCAACTCTGTTTTTGCTGTCATTGCTACATGTCTACCTTTATTTACTAATTGATGTAAAAAGTGAAACTTTATATCCTGTGCTATCATACCACTTCCTTCCTTTTACTTATCTCCATTGAAGCTGCTTGGTATCCAAAATCTCTTCAGTTTATGATCATGAGAACTGATATTGTGAGTCTCCTGCAAGTATAATATCTGAAGGCTCTTTTTCTAAATACGGCTAATTAAGAACAGAAAATTATAAATTTTTAATAATTGGCTTAGTTTCTGGTGTCACTCCAGTGGAATCGACTGTCTATGAGCATGGACAGACATGGTTAGCAGACCACTTTGCTTTGCTAAGGATGGTCTGCACCTGTCCCCCTGGGCTTTTGGATATTGGCTAAAACTTTATCCATCTCCTTGGAGCCATTTTATGGCAATGTCAAAACTACCAACATAGTAAAAAACTCAAAGCAATCTTAAGGTATTGCTCAGTGCTAAGAGCCTACATAAGAAACTCCATATTCTGCAAGCTTGGGTTATTAGTTTTTATGACAGAAAAAATGAAGATGGAATGAAGTAGTGTTATTTTTCTCCTAAAGGGGGCAAGCACCAGTTAATGTAGTAGTATAAGACAGGTATCACCTATGTTCAGAGAAATGTGCTCTGTAGTCAAAAATCAAAGAACTGAGAGATGTCTGTAGGTAAAAGCTCACTAGTTATGCAAAAGTAGTAGTCAGTCTCACAACCAGATCCAGCACTAGGTGACCAAGGCAGTTGCCTAGCGCCCACTGGCTGGGAGGGGGCCTCTGTTGGCTGGGACAGGGCCCATTGGCTGAGGGATTCATTGTTTAATTTAAAAAAAAAAAAAAAAAACAGAAAACAAAAAATTGCATATTTTAAGGTTTTCTTCTTTAAGAACACCTATTGCGTTTGTGTGATCTGTTTACTCCTTTGTCGTCTGCAAATGTGAGACCTGTTGTTTACGTCTTCATCTTCCATGTGTGTGGAATTTGAATACTAGAAGATGTTTGGATTGCAGACTATGAATGGACAAATAAGTGTGTGTTTGTGTGTGTGTGTGTGTGTGTGTGTGTGTGTGTGTGTGTGTGTAAGAGGTACGTGTGTGTGTGTGTGTGTGTGTGGGTGGGTGAGTGTGTAAGAGGTACGTGTGTGTGTGTGTGTGTGTGTGTGTGTAACAGGTAGGTAGATGTATGTGTGTATTAGAGGTAAGTAGCATAACTCTCAACTGTCCATATTTTTACAGAATGATCAGATTTTTGCTTCATATTTTTGGCCTGTTCCTCATAAAATTTGTGATATTCTGAAAAATCATTGAGGACTGAAGTTACTAAATAATGACAGCAACTAGCAACTTTCTAAGTTCATGAGCGCAAAATAAATCTGTCCCTATTTTGGCCCTTTGTCCTCCCATAACTAGGTTTTGTCGAGATTTCTTGCACTACAAGACTGAGAGTTGTATGTCTGCCTGTCTGTGTTTATGTAAAATCCCCTAGTTAGGGATAGCAGGTGGTTTAGTTATTTGTTCAGGTTCAAACCCTGTAACTTAGTTACAGGAAACAAAAGCCTGACTCTTCTACTCTCCAACAACCAAGCTTCATTTTTCAAGGAATTGAGCTTCAGATGCATTTTTAAGGAATTGTAAACTTCAAGGGAAGAGAAGTTTAGTGCTGCTCATGCTACGTCCATTTACAATGTTCAACTGTTTTGTTTAGCAAATGGTATCACTACTGCGGTGTACAATTGAAAAGCATTAATTGTAGCTCAGCAGGTAGCATACTAGCTTTTATTACAGAAGGCTGTGGGTTCTACTCCTGCAGCATGTAGCTGGATTGCTGATACTGCATTGCACTTTAAGGAGGGTGGGGTGCTGCAGTCCCGAGTATGTCCTCCTTTGGATGACATGCCTAGTAACTGTTAACCTGTTGTCAGTTTGCCTTCCATTCCCTACTGCAATATTACTAGCTTAGCATTTTTTAATGTAACATAAGCAATTTATTCTTCAAAGGCAGCAGGCACTGAATTTGTAAATGAAACATTGAAATTTAAAATTATTTGCCAGCAGCAACCTCTTCATTAGTTACAGATCTCTTTAATGTGGAATTATTCAAATGTCTTTTACTTCTGCAGAGATTGTGCATACAGACTGATATTGGTGAACTGTAATGACAGAAGTTTGAGTGGCCTTTTATGGTTGATGTTCTGAATTGGGCAGTCTTGTCATTATTGGCTTATACATTCAGTTTCATTGCTTACTGGAAAAATGTTCAAAATCATACATTTAAAGCACACTCTTACAAGTGGTGGTATATTATACAAGGAATATAATTTAATACAATCACAAGAACTCTTGCATGTTTGCATAGTCCTTCAAATGTGTGCAAGAGGCCTATGATTTGAAAACAGCCCATATGTAAACTTTATCTGCCACTTGCCAGATGCATTTTCTTTGAATGTGGGTTTCAATGCCACTTCAAAAAATGTGAGTTTCAAAGGCAGGGAAGTTTTAATGCTAAGTCTGTTCATTGTGAGACTGTATTGCTCTGTTTAGCAAATGTCTAACAGCATTCGTGCTATAAAAATTGAAATAACAGTTTTAAATTAAATCCAAATATCTGTAATCATTGTAAAAGTAAAGCAGAAAACATTAAGCACACAGAGTTTTGAACAGTGTTTATGATAACTGTGGAGAAATAGCTAAGTAATAAGACACTGGAAAGGCTGTGGAGAGAGGGGCTGTGTATGGTAGGGCCCCGATTCACTACCCTGCCTAGGGTCCCCATTTGACCATGATCTCGCAGCCTGCATGTTTTGTTGTACCACAATTAATCATGTTGTGCTGCATTGCATAATGTAGTATAGTTCCTTATGCTGGTGCACATTGTATTCATTTTGTGTGTGTGTGCATGCTGAACAGTCTTTCTCCACGGTGCGGCTATCTTGGAGTATGAATAATAAATGATGGGGGAGGGTGCATTGGGGTAGGCAAACTGCTTTTTGCAGTTTAATTTGTGGTGTTTGCTTATAACCTGTACAGAATTGAGTGAGTGCAAATATTTCAAGTGCATGTGTGCTCACAGTCAGTTATGAGCTACATTTGCTGAAAATTGTGATTCAGGCTCAGGAGTTTGGATGACCTGTAAAGTGCACAAGTATCAAAGATATAAACAGGTAATTGGCTGAAAAACATCTGCTCTAATGACCTATATAATGATATGTATAATCAAGAGAAGGTTAACTTGATCAATGAAATTCCTCAGTTGCTTAAATCTCAAGTATTAATGGGGATTACGAGAGTCCAACTCATACTTTATTTAAAGGTTAAAAAAAGGTTAAAAAAAAATACTCTATCTAGCAGGAGCTCTTCATATGGTTTCACAAATTAGGCACAAGATATCCCAAGCATGGAGTTTACTCCTCAGAATACTCTATAAATTTTCTACAGTGTTTAGTTGTTGTGAGAGGTATGCAACACACAGTAGTACAGCAGTCCTCAGTAGTTTCCAATGACGTTATTCCATGTATTATGATATGCAGTTTATTATTCAAGTTAAGTAACTCTCAAAACATTACCGTTTTAATCTATACATGGAATGTCTATTTACTCAACAGAATATAAAAAGATACAACATTCTTTTGATGCTGAGCTCACTGATATGCTAAAGGAAGCAAAGTAAGTCTTAGCCTGGATTTTCAGGACATCTAAAATGAAAAACAGATGATGCATTTACTTTAAACTAATATGCTCATATAATAATTTCATATATAATTTTATATAATTTCATGTCTGCTTATGTCATTTCTAAATATCTCATTTGTAATATGTCTTCTTTGTTATTATCTGTTTACCTTGGAGCTTTTCTCACCAGGCCTCCACTGAAAATGGACATTAATCCAGTTGGACTATCCTGGACAACAAATGTAAAATAAAAATAAAATAAATAAAATAATATAGACAACAGATTATGGTCATGCCACAGCATTCAAAGCAAGGTGAACAGACACTACCGACTTAAGTGTTTTTATAGTTTCATAGTTTAGTACTAGGCTATCTGCCCTGGGGCATTTATAAGCCTAGCCATAGTGATGTGGCTTTCACCACCCCATGTAATGGTACAGAATATATTTAGAATACTGTGCCTCTGTCTAGTAGTGACACAGTGAAGACCCCATTACATAACAGAATTAGTTTACTGTGCCTCTGTCTAGTAGTGACACAGAGATGACCGCTGGGGTAAACCTACGATCTCCCATCCACTCGTCAAGATTTCTCTTGAAGAGAGTCAGTGAGGGGCTCTGCCTAACATGAACTGGGATTTTGTTCCAGAGTATGGGAAGCCTCTGAGTTATGAATCTGTCCCTCCAGCATGTCCTATTCATATTTGTGCTGAGGTTTAAATCTTTAGCTCTCGTGGTTCTGATGGATTTGGGTTTTTTGAGGTGGAGCATGTCCATCAATTCCTGATTGGACATGGCCTTGTACGTCAGGCACAGATCACCTCTGAGTAGGCGGTATGCTACTGAATAGAGCTGGAGTTTCTTTAGTCTGGCAGCATATGACATATGTTGGAGACCCTTGATCCTCTTGGTGAGGTACTTTTGGGGTCTCTCTAGCTGTTGCAAGTGCCGGGTGAGGTACATACCAAATGGGGCATTGTACTCAATCATGGGCCTGATGAGGGAGGAGTATAGAGGTACAATGACCTCCTTTGATCTGGATGTGAATCCCTTCATGATAAGGTGGGCAAGGTAGAAAGTCTTTCTAACCACTTTGGCAACGTGGGTGTCAAATGAGAGGTCACTATCGACTTGGGTCCCCAGGTCTCAGATTACTTTTTCCGTACTCAGTGGGTTACTGTCTATGTGATAATTTGTGGGTACTTTGTTTTTCCCAAAGGGGATGACTATACATTTTTGGCATTTAGTTTAAGACCATGACTCCGGCGCCAGTTGTCTGTTTCAGTGAGGCCTTTCTGTAGGATGTATGTGTCAGCTGGTGTATCGACTATGGCGCCTAGTTTGCAGTCATCTGCGAACTTTGTCACCCACAACCCTCCCATGTTTGCTTTCACATCTGAGAAATAAATGCTGAACAAGAGGGGTCCCAGGACAGAGCCCTGTGGGACATCACTTGTGACTGGCTTTGAGTCTGACATGGCTCCAGCGATTTTGACTTTATGGGTTCTATCCTTCAGCCAGTTTGCAACCCATCTTGTGACATATGGATTTACATTTAAGCTGTTGAGCTTGTCTATGATGCCAGAGTGGGGTATTGTGTCGAAAGCTTTAGCCAAGTCCAGGTAGGCTGTATGGACTGCCTTGCCCTCGTCAATGGCTCTAGTGACTGTTTCGAAAAAGTCAACCAGGTTCAAAAGTCAGGATCTGTCCTTTACAAAGCCGAACTGGGTAGGATCAAGTGTCTGTAAGTCCCCAATGTTTCTGTTTATGAGTTCCATAATGATTCTTTCCATAGCTTTGCAGACCAGGCTGGTTAAGCTTATGGGGCGGTAGTTACCAGGGTCTGTAGCGGTGCCTCCTTTGAGGAGTGGGACTACTGTTGCTGTACGCCAGTGTTCAGGTACATATCCTGTAGTAAGGCTAAGGTTAAATAGCATTTTTATGTGCGGGTTTAGCTCCTCTTGGAGTTCACGTAGCACGCAACCCGGGATACCGTCAGGTCCCACTGATGCTGTGTTTTTAGCTTTGCTGAGGGCGGTTCTCACCTGGACATCTGAGATGACAGGGAGGTTATATTCAGCTGGGATAAATATTTCTTCTTTTGGGGGTGAGGGAGGGGAGAAATTTGCACTCAACCTGTCTGCCAGAATGTTGGCAATATCTGTGGGTTCAGTGTATTTTTTGTCATTGTGGACTAACTCTGAACATATCTGAGGGTTTCCTTCAGGTTTCTAACATAGCAGAAGAAGGCCTTGTGGTTATCTTTAGTGTCCATAGCGATTTTTCTCTCAAAGTTGGCCTTGGATGTTTTTATGAGAGAACGTAGCTTTCTACTAGTGCTGGTCAGAGATGCCTTCTCTTTATGGGATTTTGCTCTGTCGTGCAGTAGCTTCCTTCTTTTGTTATACAATTTGTTTATGGCTGGGGTCCACCAGACAGGACGCCTGCCCTTGGTGGAGAGGGTCTTAAAGGATACCATCTCAGTTTTAAGAAGTGTAAAGTCGGCTTTTGAGAAGTATTTCACTGTAGTCTTTTGTGTTGGGGGTGGAGGTGGGATATGTATATCCAGGGTGATTAGTTTGTGGTCAGATCTCACTAGTGAGGGGTATACTTCCGGTGTGGAGCACTTTGTCCCCATGTTTGTGATGATCAGGTCTAGTATATTATCTCCCCTTGTGGGAGAGGTGACTAGCTGTTCCATTGCATTTGAATTTATTAATTCCAGGAACCTTTGGGCTAGGGTGTTTGGGCTAGAATAATGCACCCAGTCTATGTTAGGGTAGTTGAAGTCTCCCAATATGATGGTGTTTGGTGAGACATTCATATCCTCCAATGTCTTCAGGAAGGCTGAATGGGGTTCCTGAGATTGGGAGGGTGGTCTGTAACATGCTACCAGTTGTATAGCAGTTTTGCCTATGGTTAGTTGCACCTGGATGGTCTCTGATGCTTCATGTGTTGCCACTAACCTGGAGGTGTGGGTGTCCTTGATGAATATGGACACTCCCCCTCCCTTTTTGGTTTGGCCCGAGTTTTGGGGCCGAAAAGCATGATACGGGGTATAGCCTGGTAGCGCTGGGGTGCTCTCAGGAGCCTTGAACCAGGTTTCAGTTACTGCACAGACATTGATGTTCTCCATACTGAGGAGTGCTTCGAGAGCCTGCATCTTGAGATTTAGACTTCTGGCGTTGAGCAGCATTACCCTTAATTTTTTTTCCATTTTTGTTTTCTAAGGAGGTGGGTTTGTCTTTTGAGCCTTGCCTAAAAAAGGCACTAAGGGGATGGCAAGAGCCTTAGCCAATATCCGGAAGCCAAGTGGTGACAGATGCAAGCCGTCCCTTGCGAAGCAGCGTGGCTTGTCCAGCATGTCATCCCAAGCAGACAGACATTGGATCCCCCTAGAATGACACCAGTATTTGAGCCAATTATTAAAGCTGATCATCTTGTCTTTGTATTGTGGCATCATTCTTGGTAAGGGCAAGATGCTGCTCAGGGTCAGGGTCATAACAGCCTGGGCTACATAATCAGAGAGCTCCTCTATGTCTCTTTTCATGTAGTCCAGGGAGGTACGTCTCAGGTCATTCACGCCGGCATGGACAATGACGGAGTCATATTTGTACTTGCTTTGGAGTGACCTGAGTGCATGTGTTATGTGGCGGATCCTAGCTCCCGATAGGCAGCTCACCATTACCCTCTCCTTGTTCAGCCTGGTAAGCGGAACGTCAGTGTGTCTGACTATAGAGTCACCTATTACTAGTGTATCAGGCATGGTGTTTGGCCTTAAGGGCTGAGATTGTTTGACACACTGATTTATTGAAGTATGTGTTGCATGTGTTATGTTTTGAGGTGGTGGATTTTTGGGTTTCTGCTTTGGGAGCCTCTGTTGTTTTGGTAAGTTTTTTTGTTAGAGCCTCCGAGTATGTCTTTGTGTTATTATGTGTTTGGTTTGCAGTTGTGGTAGGTCTATGTGGGACTGGGTTTGGTGTGTGTGTGGTTACCTTCTCCTCCTGCCTGGTCTTGCCAGTCCTGAGTTGAGAGAGTTCAGCCTCCAGTTTGGCTATATAGTTGCATCTCTCACATGTATTTGTGTTTGTTGGGAGGAGGAGAGGGTTGTCTGTGTACATGAGACAATTGTAGCATTGTCTCAAGATTCCCAGATTAACCAGCTGAACGGGAGAGGATGCTAGTAATCTACCACTCGACATGATAGAATATTATAAGGGAGTGCTGTGCCTTTAAGGGAAGTGGGTACTCACAGGGGTGGTAGGTGGATGTAGTGCTTACTTTAGTTAGCGAGTGCTTACTTAGAAGAGAGGTTTTGAGAACAAGTGCTAGGCTTATAATAAAGCGAGCAGACTGATTATTATAAGAGTAGAGCTTTCTTAAGGGAAAATATGTAGGGCATATTCCCTCCTCCCCCAATTTTCCATGCTCTCCTAACATTCATGCAGCCATGACTGTGTTTCCTGCTTTCTGGCGTTAATCTCAGCCCTTGTTGCTGACCTGCACAGTCACATATGACAGGTCCTGCTATGCCTTGTACTGTAAGTGGGCACTCTCTCACATGGATGTGATGAAGGCTACCACATGAACATGGCTTGACAGAACTAAGTGCATATCCATGGCATGTACTGTACAACTGTCTTTGGTAGGTGCTGACAATGCAGTGCTCTTTACTGCCTGCTTTCTTCCCCCACGGTAGGAGAGATGATATCTGCCACTCACTGCTATCCTTCCCTTGCCAGCTCCTTTAGCGCTGGGTTGTTAGTTGATCCCAGGTTACTTAGATTAAATGTAGGGTTTTATCTCTCTGTGCCATTGAAATTACTTCAGATACAGCTACTTACAACAGCTTAAGTACATTTATGATTGTACTTGTGTATTTCTGCTGACGGAGTTATTCCCACTGGGTATGTCCTTTTTCAGCTCCTGGCAGTATATAATTCTAAAATGATAAATATTGTACTGCTATCAGAATGTGGTTTACAGCCTGGCTGTCGGGCTTCAAATTTCTTGTTAAATGCTTTTATGTAATGACTGAGATATTTTTATTTTATTTTGTAAATGTAACTAACTATATAAAATTCATTCAGTACAGAGAAGAAAGTCAGCAGAATCACATTTTTTCAGCTGAAAATCAGAAGACAGCTTTTTTAAGAGATAGTGGCTTTTTTGTCAAGTGATTTCTTTTCTTAACCTCAAGTAATGTTATACCAAACAAAACTGATAAGCACCTGCAGTTAAGACCGTGTCCCATGTGCAAACATGATCACCCACTGCAGACATCTTGAAGAACCACAATACTGAATATTGAGTGTATATGTGCACTGCGGTCATCACATTTAACTTCCTGAACATCCTTGACTGAGCAATTCAGAAAATGAAGTACATGGCTGGAGACTTGATCTATGTGCTCTCAGCTAATCATGGGATAGGGAGGGCTAACAAGGACAACCACAGTCCATTTTATGTTTCTCTGTAATCCTGCTGCATTCCATACACTAAACTACATTCTCTAAATCACAGAAGTGCAACTCTATTATTTATTATGTACTTATTTTATTTCCATCACTACATTTATCTAACTCTTGGAAGTGAAGCTCTAGTCATTCATTTATTTATTTCATTGACCAAAAAGTGATACTAATTCATGGCTTTGGTCATATCAGTACTCTTCCAATAAACTAACACAAGCTTCTCATTCATAACACAGTTATGATTGGAACTCCTTTCATAACCAACTTGTTACATGATCAAGACATGGATGACAAGAAATACACTGACAGCAAAGCTTGAAAAAATCTTGACATCCATGTCGAGAACATATAACAAGTGTGTTATGATCAGAGTGACCCAATCATAATTCTTAGTAAGACATGAAACTTAATGTCTCCTACTCACTAACAGTTACAGATAAAAGTGCAAGAGTGAAAAGTGTTTTACAGCTTTGAAATATAGAAAACACAATGCTGCCACAAAACAGGCAGAAATGAAGTGTTCCTCCAATAAATATCTGACTTTAAAAGCTGTTAGACTCTTAATTCAGCTTCACTGTGTGTGTGTGTGTGTGTGTGTGTGTGTGTGTGTGTGTGTGTGTGTGTGTGTGTGTGTGTGAGCTAGAGTTTAAAGTGTATAACAGGTATTAAAGCTGGAAAAATAATGTGGATGCTGTTCTGTATTAGCTACTGTTATGCTCTGCTACGACACTTGAGCTTAACAGTGGGAAAAAGTGACTACCAACATTTTGTTAAATTTCTTTCTTACATCAGAAAAGTGCTTAAAAAGTTCTCATTTTTCAAAATTGTGCAAATAAGATGCACAAGAGAGTCTGAAGTGATGTTCTTATTTCAGGTCAATAATTCTGCAAGACTATTTCTGAACAGATGCAGTTTTGCTAGTGTGCCCATAGTACCTGTTTGACTTCTGGAAGAATCAGATTTCATAAATAAACACACTTATGGACATCTCTTGGGTTTCGTACAGTTATACATATTTAGCAATCTGAAAATACATTCCATTTAAGTACTAAGTTTAAAATGTTCACACAAATACTGAAGTTCAGAAAAGCACACAGTAATAGTTCCACTGAGACAATGCGATGATGACATACTTGTCAAAAATGTCTTAAAGCTGTAATATATTTTGAAAGGCGAGCATATACTTAAATCACCATAATTCAACTAGCCACCACAGTTCAACTACTTAGTGACTGCAGCCACACATCTGCTTACTTAGAAGCTGTTTGATGAATTTCCTGTTTGCACTTAATTTTAAATCGTTTTTTTCTTAAAACTTGCATATTTTCTGTCCTTGACCTAGCACTCTTGTGTGGGGTTATTTACTGCACTGTTATAACTTGATATTACCTGTGAACCTCTGCTATCTCTGTAAAAAACAAAAACAACAAAAAAAAATCTTGCTTTTTTCCCACTTTTCTGAGAGTTAAAAAAGTTCAGTTACAGGCTTGCTGTTCCTGAACTGTTTGAAAGTTTCTGTGAGGCCATTTTGCTTGGGCTGAAGGAGGGTCTCTGTGTTCATCAGTGGCAGTGACTAACATTGAGCAGCTTCCCTGCCCCCCGTAGAGGTGGTTACTGACTTGAAACTGTAGTTTTATTGGCCACTAGGGGTCATTTCCATAACTCCTTCATCTTCCTCTCTTAAAACCTAGTTGCCTCGTGGTTTGAGCGTCTTTTCAGGCTTGTTGGCTGTTGGTGAAGCACCCTCCAAGAGGAAAAAACTCTGAGAGAAGAAGGGAGCCACTTTTGAGATTTTAAGTATTTTTTCTCTGTTTATTTGCTAAGTTTTTCTGCATAGCTGCCTAGCTTGAGCATTTTCTGGCTTGTTAAACTTGATTTCCGTATTAGTAGCTGTATTTAGAGCACAACCAAAAGCTGTTTGCTGAATTTCCTGTTTGCACTTAATTTTAAATCGTTTTTTTCTTAAAACTTGCATATTTTCTGTCCTTGACCTAGCACTCTTGTGTGGGGTCATTTACTGCACTGTTATAACTTGATATTACTTGTGAACCTCTGCTATCTCTGTAAAAAACAAAAACAAAAAAAAAATCTTGCTTTTTTCCCACTTTTCTGAGAGTTAAAAAAGTTCAGTTACAGGCTTGCTGTTCCTGAACTGTTTGAAAGTTTCTGTGAGGCCATTTTTGCTTGGGCTGAAGGAGGGTCTCTGTGTTCATCAGTGGCAGAGACTAACATTGAGCAGCTTCCCTGCCCCCGTAGAGGTGGTTACTGACTTGAAACTGTAGTTTTATTGGCCACTAGGGGTCATTTCCATAACTCCTTCATTTGTCCTCAGAGGAGTGGTTTAAGGCAGTAACTTGTAGTTTATTGGCCATTTTGGGTCATTTCCTGTCTTTTCCAGCCCCCTGCTATAAAGCACGCTTTAGCTGACTTAGCTGAGTTGCCACTGTTGCACACTAGGGCAGCTCGGTTAAGCAGGTTTAAACTATTCGGCTACCTAAAGTCCACTCTTCAAATTTTCCCTTAAAACTACCTCCTCGAACTATACTACTGATCTAATCAGCGTATCCTATAATTAAAAGATCATCTCTACTTGACTCCAAGTAGACTATTCTCTATCTGTTAAACGTAGCACTTGCTCCTACAGTACTTATTACCTTGATACGGCACTCTTGTCATAGATAGTACCCCAAAAGGCAACCCCCATTTCTCGGTCACCCACGTCCCCGGAATCTTTTTAAAGTTTTTTGTCTATTCCTTCTAGCATGTCGAGGGATCAGTTGCTAGTGTCCTCTCCTGCTCAGCTGGTGAACCTGGGAATATTGAGGCAATGTTACAATTGCCTCATGTACACAGACAACCCTCTCCTCCTCCCACAAAACACAAATACATGCGAGAGATGCAACTATATGGCCAAACTGGAGGCTGAGCTCTCTCAACATAGGACTGGCAAGACCAGTCAGGAGGAGAAGGTTACCACACACACTATAGACCCAGTCTCACATAGTACCATTACAACCTCAAATCATACACATAAACACACAAAGACATACTCGGAGGCTCTGATCAAAAATCTACCAAAACAACAGAGGCCACCAAAGCAGACACCCAAACAACCACCACCTCAGAACACAACACCTGCAACACATAGACCTCACAGTCAGAGTGTCAAACAGTCACAGCCCTTAAGGCCAAACACAATGCCAGACACACTAGTCATTGGTGACTCCATAGTCAGACACACTGACGTCCCGCTCACCAGACTGAGTAAGGAGAAGGTCACAGTAAGCTGCCTGTCGGGCGCTAGAATCCGCCACATAACGCAAGCACTCAGGTCTCTCAACAGCAGGTACAAATATGACTCAGTCATTGTCCACGCTGGTGTAAACGACCTGAGACATACCTCCTTGGACTACATGAAAAGAGACATTGAGGAGCTCTCTGATTATGTAGCCCAGGCAGGTATGACCCTGACCTTGAGCAGTATCCTACCTTCACCAAGAATGATGCCACAATACAGAGATAAGATGATCAGCTTTAACAATTGGCTTAAACACTGGTGTCATTCAAAGGGGATCCAGTGTCCGTCTGCCTGGGATGACATGCTGGACAAGCCACGCTGCTTCGCAAGGGACGGCTTGCACCTGTCACCCCTGGGATTCCGGATATTTTCAAAGGCTCTTGCCACCCCCATAGTGCCTTTTTAGGCAAGGCTCAAATTCTAAACCTACCACCCTAGAACACAAAAAGGAAAAAACTAAGGGTAATGCTGCTCAATGCCAGAAGTCTAAATCTCAAAATGCACACTCGAGGCCCTTCTCAGTATGGAGAACATCGATGTCTGTGCTGTGACAGAAACCTGGTTCAAGGCTCCTGAGAGCACCCCAGCTATCAGGTTTTACCTCATATCATGCGTTCCGGCCCCAAAATCCGGACAATACCAAGAAAGGAGGGGGGGTATCCATATTCATCAAGGACACCCACACCTCAAGACTGGTGGCAACGCACGATGCATCGGAGACCATCCAGGTGCAATTAACCATAGGCAAGACTGCTCTGCAAATTGTAGCATGTTACAGGCCACCCTCACAAACTCAGGAACCTCACATGGCCTTCCTGAAAACACTAGAGGGGATAAATGTATCACCAAACACCATCATACTAGGTGACTTCAATTACCCTAGTATAGACTGGGAACACTAAAGCCCAAACACCCTAGCCCAAAAGTTCCTGGAATTCATAAACTCAAATGCCATGGAACAACTAGTCACCATCCCCACAAGAGGAGATAACATACTTGATCTCATTATCACGAACATGGGAGCACAATGTTCAACACCGGAGGTGTACCCCTCACTGGTGAGATCAGACCACAAACTAATCTCGCTGGAGGTCCTCATCCCACCCCCACCTGAAATAAAAGACCACAGTAAAGAACTTCTCAAAAGCCGACTTCACACTTCTAAAGACTAGTGTGGTCTCCTTTAAGGCCCCGAGCGTGGAAAACAGTACTCAAGCCGCTGAATCACTTACAAATGCCTTCTACCAGCACCTGCAGGACTGCATGGATAAGGCAATCCCAAGCAAAACAAAGACTCTTTGTACCAAAGGCAAGCGTCCAGTCTGGTGGACCCCAGCCATAAACAAGCTCTACAACAAAAGGAGGAAGCTACTACAAGATAGAGCAAAATCCTTAAAAGGTAAGACACCCTTGATCACTATAAGTAAAAAACTAAGAGCTCTCATAAAATCATCCAAAGCAAATTTCGAGAGAAAAATAGCTAAAGACTCAAAAGACAATCATAAGGCCTTCTTTAGCTATGTTAGAAACCTGGGAGGAAACTCCCAGATATGCTCAGAGCTAGTTCAAAATGATGTGAAGATTACTGATCCTACAGACATTGCCAACATACTGGCTGACAGGTTCAGTGCAAACTTCTCCCCTCCCCAAAAGGAGAGATATCTATACCAAATGATTGCAGCCCCCCAAACATCTCCAGCGCCCAAGTGAGAACTGCTCTCTCCAAAGCAAAAAACACAGCATCCATGGGACCTGATGGTGTTCCTGGCTGTGTGCTCCATGAACTCAATGAGGAATTAAACCCACAGCTAGGACAGCTGTTTAATCAAAGTCTTACCTCTGGATACGTACTCCAGGAGTGGCGCACTGCAACTGTGGTACCACTTCACAAAGGCGGTGCCTCCACCGACCCTGGAAATTACCGGCCCATTAGCTTGACAAGCCTTATCTGCAAAGCCATGGAGAGGATCATAATGGACCTCATAAATAAAGACATAGGGAATTTGCAGACTTTGGATCCAACCCAGTTTGGCTTTGTCAAAGGCAGATCATGCCTTTTAAACTTGGTTGACTTTTTCGAAACAGTCACCAAAGTCATTGATGAGGGAAAGGCAGTCCATACAGCCTACCTCGATCTGGCTAAGGCCTTCGATACAATACCCCACTCGGGTATCATTGAAAAACTCATCAGCTTAAATGTCAACCCATACATCACAAGATGGGTTGCAAACTGGCTGAGTGACAGAACCCACAGGGTCAGAGTTGCTGGCGCCATGTCAGACTCAAAGCCTGTCACAAGTGGTGTCCCACAGGGCTCAGTCCTGGGCCCACTCTTGTTTGGCATCTACTTTTCCGAAGTACAAGCAAACACAGGAGGGTTATGGCTGACAAAGTTTGCAGATGACTGCAAACTGGGCGCCATAGTAGAAAACACATCTGACACAGATATCCTTCAGAAGGGTCTCACAGAAACGGATAACTGGTGCCAGAGCCACGGCCTAAAGTTAAATGTCCAAAAAATGCATAGTCATACCCTTTGGGAAAAACAAGGTTACCCCTAGCTACCAAATAGGTGGCAATCCACTGAGCACAGAAGAAGTTATCAGGGACCTGGGGACCCAGGTTGATAGTAGTCTGTCATTCGACACCCATGTAGCTAAAGTAGTTAGGAAGACCTTCTACATTGCCCACCTTATCATGAAGGGATTCTCATCTAGATCAAGGGAGGTCATAGTCTCCCTTTACTCATCACTCATCAGGCCAATGATTGAGTACAATGCCCCTTCAGAATGTATCTGACCCGACACTTGCAGCAGCTGGAGAGGCCACAAAAGTTCCTCACGAAAAGGATAAAGGGTCTCAAAAATCTGTCCTATGCTGCCCGACTGAAAGAACTCCAGCTCTATTCAGTCGCCACCGCTTGCTCAGAGGTGACCTTTGCCTAACATACAAGGCCATGTCAAACCCAGATTTGATGAATATGCTTCACCTCAAAAAATCTAGATCCATCAGAGCCACAAGGGCGGGAGACTTAAACCTTGACACGGCTATTAATAGGACATGCTGGAGGGATAGATTCATCACCCAAAGACTCCCTATGCTGTGGAACAAAATCCCGGTACATGTGAGGCAGAACACCTCGCTGGCCTTGTTCAAGAGAAATCTTGACCAATGGATGGGAGATCGCAGATATACCCCAGGGATTACCTCAGTGTCACTGCTCGACAGAGGCACAGCAAAATAATGGGTATAGTTCCCCATACTAAAGGGGTGGCGTAAGCCACAAAACGATGGGCTAGGCTTGTAAATGCCCTCGGGCAGATAGCCTAGTATGAACCTATGAAACCTATGAAACTAATATATATAAAAACTAACAAGATTATTAGGAAACAATCCCCCAAAAGATGTTGTCAATGTCTGCAAGCAGGAACAGCTGCATATATAGCTGCAAGATAATTCCACGATCCTCCAGGAGGTAGCAAAAATGCATACAAGAAGGAAACATTCACTAATGAACTTTGCTTTATCATATAGAATGACTCAACCATGTCTAGAGTGACTGAAAATAAAGGGTCTGTCTACAGCAAATGAAAATAAATGATATTGGGGATTCACATAAAGACTATTGGTAGGACACAAATAAAGCTACTAAAGCTGATGACAGTCTCTGACTACAAACAAGACTGAATGCTAGCAAAAGCTATCTCACATGTTCAAATGGCAAAAAAAAGTCTTCGGGAAATAGTGCAGTACACTGTATGTGTGAAATAGTAATATGCTAGTACCTGTGATAGTATACGTAGCTACATGTGTTTTGGGAGGAGAGGTACAAACTCATCGGTAAAAGAGCCATATACAAACCTTCACACTCTCTAGTCTGATCTGGTACCCCACAGTAACTCCAAGACGTTCTGCTCTTTCCTTGGCCACACGTTCAGCCACAGAAATAGCAGAAATCCTACGTGGTTGGGTACAAATGATGTTGGCTACTTGTTTAGCATGTCCTTTCAAAGAATCGTCCAAGATGAACTGGGGGACTTGTGTTGTTTTCCCACACCTGCAGTAAAACAAAGTTTTACATTAGTTTTATTCAGCTAAGTAGCACCACCATGTTAAATTACCAAAATTACCCAAACAACATAGAAAAAAATCAACAAGCAAAACATCACTGTTCCTTGTAATATAAATATATATATATATATATATATATATATATATATATATATATATATATATATATATATTGCCAGCATCACTGGCAAACTCATTTTTGCTAACCTTGTCATACCGGGGGCTTAGTTTTGAAAGATACAATCCATGGAAGCTTATATAAAGATCATCATTTGATACCTTCCAAGTACAGTGAAAAGTTACAAACAGACTTTCTAAGGAAAAATCAGAGCACAGGGAAATAAATATTGTGGGAAGAAATAGCCAGGGGAATTGTTATGGCTAGGCTTGTACAGGCCCTAGGGCCAATAGGCTAGTATCAACCTTTGAACCTATGAACCATTTCCAAGAAAACTGGGGAGTCTGGATCTAAAAAATGGACATGTGCTGGTTATGCAAGCTGATATAAGTGCTGATAAAGTCAGTACAATGAAACCAGAATAGTAAGATAAACAGAAAAAGATATTAAAAATAGTCTGATAGATATGAAGTGACAATCCGGGAGTAATGCCTGGAGGAGATTGGTATAACTAATGATATCTTGAAGATAAAACCATAAATGCAGTGTTTTCTGAAAACAAAAAAAAAAAAAAAACAGCTGATCTCATGCACATCATTTCAGCAGATGCCAACAGGCATGGTTGAGGGGATTAACGGTGAGGGTACTGAAAATGTGTTGCCAAAATGTTTTTGATATTCTGTTGTTGGTTTCATGACTTAGAGAGGTAAAGCCCTTAATGCCACTCAATTACTGGCTCAACTACATTCATAGATGGTGAAGGAGCCAGCCTGGGATGGTATGTGTTAGTGGCAGACACTGGCTCATTTGGGGAGAATGAAGGCAGATTTGTCCACTGGAACTCCGACACTGATAGTAAAGAGAGAGTACAGCCTGCATACAGATCAGATTTATGCACTGGGGTCTGCAAAGTTGCAGTGATGCGGTAGCATTTAAGATGATACTTGTTTTGGCAAGTATGCATAAACTGGAGGGTGAAGGCACAGCAAAACTTAAAATTGATTGAACAATTACAGAAGGTCTCATGAATGGCAGGTGGGGAGATAAAAATAATAAAAAAGGGCCCATTCATGCCAAGGTTGAAAAATAGAAAATAGTGCATCATGTAGGTGAAAAAGACACAGGATAACACAATTACCCTAATCATACCTAAAGTCAAGCTAACCATACATGAATAGGCATTTATCAGACTTGACCCTGCCACTTGGAAATGTATAACCTCCAGCATATGGAATCACTCCATTTTTGATGGTTTTAGGGCAAAACTGAAGGAACATCTTGTAAAACAATCAACTTGTACATTTTTAAAGATACAGATCAAGCAAAAATCTAGTATCTCAATTTAACTGCAAATAATTTACCTCATCCTCTAAACTATTATTACATATGAATATGTTATAACTTGTGTGAATGTTATGTTATTTTACTAAAACTATGCCAAACTAATTTCCTTGTATGTATTAAATTCCTCTGTTACTCGCTTAACTGGCAAGTCCACCCACTTGGTTAACAAATGAATAAATAAAAGAAAATGTTGACTCAACATATTCAACTTTTGACAATGGATGGTACCTCTCTAAACTGTTTAACTGATCTTTGAAGTCAGTGCAGATTGTAACATATCTAGGTAAAATACTTTTCAGTACACAGATGAAAAATAACATCACAGCAATAATTTCGATATTAACTTACAAAGTTAAAATATCTAATCTGTAATAGACAGTAACCGCTAAAATAAGAAAAAGTGCAACACAATTTTGAAAGCTAATCATGAACAGTGACATAAATCAGGGTTCTTATCCTCTTTGCAAATTAACTGTATTACCTTAGAATCTTTTTAGCTAGACTAAATGTTTTAGTCATTTTAAGACTAGATGTTTTAACATGCATTTCACTGTCCTTAGCATCTCTCAGAGTGATGTGTTCTAAGTGCTGAGAAAATGTACATAACTGCTGTTGAATCTTTAACCAACAAGTAGATGTGGTATATTGAAGATTTACCCACAACTGGTGTGGTTTGATCATGAGGGTGAAGCCAGACTGATTAAACAAAGCCAGCTGTGGGTAAATCTTCACTATACCCACACCCACGAGTCAGTTATTGCTATTATACAATGGCATTATTTAAGAAAAAAATTACTTACTTTTCTTAAATACTGTCTTTGTATAATGGAATCATGGTGTTTCTTCCAGTTTTCTTCTGCTTTGTTGATATACTGTGCATGCGTATGTGACTTACGTTCCCACGCTTACACAGTAAATCAGTGGTTTGGAAAGCAAGCAATGAAGAAAGATCATAAAATTTGAAAAAAAATGTAAAATCCGGACAGTTTAGGGGTAGAAGAGAAAGAGCAAAAAATACAAAGAAAATCAGGCATGTTTCTTTAGTTTTGCATAATGTACCTGACTTCTGTTTTATTTTCTCTGCCCTCCGAAGTGTGTACCTCTCGACCGCTTAGCGCACGAAATGTGCAAAGCCTTAAATAAGGGGACAAAGATTCCTATTGTAAATGTTGTTCTTATAAACATAGAAACCAGCTGGAATAACAGGATTTATGCTATTGTGCATTGACTTCCATAGCATACACTAATAGAAGAAAGCACAGTTGAACGTGAGCAGCCAAACTTTTTTCTAATGGTATATGCTTGATTTTACAATGGGTACATCGGTTAGGCAGACCAATCAGTATGCACATTTTTTGAATACTAACTGTAGAACAGAATGTGTGTTGTGTCTTTAGGAAGCATTTCAAAATGAGGGCATGTGTGAATAAACAGAGAGCATGTGCAGGCAGCAGTGCCATTTTGAGGGAACAGCCAGTGTTAACATGTACGAGTGCAATAGTCAGTCTGTTTATAAGTTTAAGTTACTAAGCCTCAATCCTGATGCGTTTGTATGTAATAAAGCTGACGAGCGACATGGTGTCAGAAGTGGGATGACCGAGCAACATAGTATCAGAACTGGCATGCCTGAATGACATGGTGTGGAAACCAAGATGTCTGAGCAACAAGAAGCTGGAAAGAAGTCAGAGGTCGAGTCATGAGGTGCGCAGTTAGAAACAGAGTTATATAGAGGAATGACTCATCCCAACCAGCTCAAAAGATTGAAAAAAGGCCAGAAACGAATTTCAGGTAATTAAGACTTGCATAAATGGTTTATTTTGTAAAGAAAATGATATGAAGCATTCACAGAGCACAAAATATATTATTAATGAAATGAAAAGCACAAAACATGTTATTGATTAAGCAAAATGGTCAAAACCATGATATTTGATAAAAGTATTCGAAATACTTATGACAACATTCAGAATTACTTCTGACTTGCATAATGAGCATGTTAAAAGTAAAACGAGTAGAAGAAAAGTATAACGAGCACGACAGAAGTCAACTGAGTATAACAATTACAACAAAAGGGCAAAATGAGCATAGAAAAGCACAGCAACTGCATTTTTTACTAAATGACCATGTCTTTTGATACGAGCTATTATTTCGCATTTACTAAATCTATTCGAATAATAACTAGAGTTGTTTGAAGTATCTCAGAGTGTGCAAAGCGTTTGCAGTGTATGCTTTATTACAGTACAATTATTCTGAAGAAAGTAAAACGAGTAGAAGAAAAGTATAACGAGCACGACAGAAGTCAACTGAGTATAACAATTACAACAAAAGGGCAAAATGAGCATAGAAAAGCACAGCAACTGCATTTTTTACTAAATGACCATGTCTTTTGATACGAGCTATTATTTCGCATTTACTAAATCTATTCGAAGAATAACTAGAGTTGTTTGAAGTATCTCAGAGTGTGCAAAGCGTTTGCAGTGTATGCTTTATTACAGTACAATTATTCTGAAGAGTTTGCTGTGTGCAAAGTACAGTTATTTTGCAAAGTACAGTCATTTTGAAGTGTTTCTTACACAGTACAGTGTTATTTTGCAAAATACAGTTATTTCAAAAAGTTTCTTGTGCTGTGTACACTTCATTTGCAAAGTGCAGTTATTTAGAACAGTCTATTACGCTGTTGAGCATAATTAGAAGTTTCCGGTATAAATTTGACATATATGTGTGTATGTTCATAAATAACTCCAAGGGTCTTTATTCCTGTGTGCTGGCATGGCAGAGGCATTTTGCAGACCCAGTCCACTTGTGTTTGATTATAATATTGCAAAGAATTGGACAGTATTTGAGTAGGAATATTGAGTAGGAATATGATATTTTTTATACAATCAGCTTCTTCTGATAAAGATGCATATACAAGGGCATTTATTCTGCTTAATCTAGCAGGGTCAGAAGCTACTGAAAGATAGCATTAATTTATGTATGCACCAGCAGTATATGCAGGAGAAGGGGACAACCATCATATTGTTGTAGAAGCTGAATCAAGGGAGGACCCTTAGTCCTTGGAACGTAAATTTAGAGAAATGTGTAACCCCCAAACAAACTTTACTTTGGAGAGGCACTTATTTTATACAAGAGACCAAAAGCCAGGAGAAACTTCTGCAGCTTATATTACTGACTTGAGAAACAAAACTAAAATGTGAAGATTTGGTGATATGAAAGATGAGCTGATAAAGGAAAGGCTTGTGTGTGGTGTTAATAATGCTGCAGTGAGAAAGATTATGCTTCAGTACAGTGATTTTATGTTGACCAAAGCCATAGAGATTAGTCAAATACACGAGCTTACAGAAAAGCACACAAATATGCTTGCAAGTGATAAGAGCATGGTTTCATCAGCCTCTAGAGCAAACATAGACAGCATGCAGCACATGGCTAACAGAAACAGGCCTAAGTACATGGCAGCTGCAGTCCCTGTGGGATTCCCAGAGAGAGCCCATACCTTTCCAGCAAGTTCTAAGACTAGCTCAGTAAAATGGACATGTTCAGTGCAGCATAAGGGTGCAGCACAACCCAAGTCAAATCTCACTGTTAACGGTCATAATTGTGGTGTCAATTTCAAAGAGAAAAGTGCTTAACGTTTGGTCAACAATGCCACAAGTGTAAAAAATGGAACCACTTTCAAAAGCTTTGTAAATCAAGAAAGCCTCATTCATTTATTAAGAAAGGTCACTTAAAAAAGAAAGTTAATGCTGCAGCTTGACGTTGTAGTATAATATTTTGTCCCTGTGCATACTGCTTTGTTTTTCTAGTTTTTTTAACCTTGTAGTGTACTATTTTATGTCCCTGTGCATATTGCCTACTATTTGCTCGCTGCTAACTTTGTAGGGTAGTATTTTATGTCCCTGAGCATATTGCTTAAACCACCATTCTAGTGGCGGTTATAACACTTCAGACTAGCTATGTAATGAGTCTGGAATGACAGCTCTGTACTACTGTTTCTGCCTGATGTACCTGGTTGAAACTGTCGCTAAATGCTACATACCTCTTACTGTTGATGAAGTTTATACACTGCTGGTAACACCAACTCCATATTGCTCTCCAGTAATTATCTCTCTCTCTTTCTCTATCCCTTTAGCCTTTTGTCTCCTCGGCTCTGCCCTGCTGGACATCTAATTACATCTGCACCTCAGGTCCAGTACAGGACTGCAACAAAAGATACTCCCAGATATTGATTAAATAAAAAAATTAAAGTATGTGCATACAGAGTTTAAATGAAGTAGCAACTACAACCTGCCTTACCTTTGTTAGGTGGTTAGAGTACACTCCCTACCAGGGTCGCCAGCAGCTAATCCCCTCTCTGCTCTGTGAACCCCCCCCCCCCGATATTTGCTCTACTCTAGTCTTTAGCCCAAAAGCTAAGCATTGCACTACTATTCTTCCCCAGCCTTCAGGAACTTCCACAGACACTCTCTCTATCCCTTTTCTTACCATCCTTACTTTCCCCTTAATTTCCCTACAGCTTTAGCATTCTATGTCCATCTCCCTCACTGCACTTACTCTCTCATAACCTGAAACAACTACTGTTGATCTGATTCTTTCACCCTTACCTAGCTTCCCTCCTAACCCCCCCCCCATTTCACTCAAGCTCCCACTTTCCAACTACAGCTGGCTGACTGATTTCTGCCAGCCAACCTCTCACTTGCTCTTCTCGCTCCATTCGCCCTGCAGGCTCACTCTGCTCCCCTACCCTGCCCCCAATTCTCACCCGCCCCACTACCTCTAAACTTATACCTATACACTCCTCCCACTACCCCTAAAACCAATCACAAAACTACCCAATAAACACCATCTACCAATTCTAATTGACGTCGGCCTACACAAACCTCCCACTAATTAACACACTCCTCCAACTAATTCCCACACACATACCACTATAACCACTCAACATGTATGCAATCAACACCATCACCCTTGTACTACTAGCTTTAACCTATCACCTCACCTCCTATCACACCATTCTTCCTAACAACATTACTACCCCATCAAACATGCATCCACCTACTACACCCACACAAAGCACTATAGCCCACATAAACCCTCAAGTAGATACCATCACTTCATAATCCCTCTAGCATCCAAACACTTATCAAAACAACCACAAAATCACTTTCCACACATAAGTACATACACATTCTTGCTAAGCTGTCAAAACTTCTTTACCATATCAGTCACCAACTAAGATTAGCAGGTGACATACACCCTAATCCAGGCTCAACTCCTGACACACACTCCCCCCTCCTCCCCACCCCATCCAATAACTCAACCTTACTCTCCTGACCAATGAACAGCCTACTTTTCCTGAACTTAAACATAAGTAGCATTAATACTAAAATACATCTACTACATACTCTAATAGACACCTATTCTCCAAATCTACTATCCCTAACTGAAACTTGGTTAAAACCTACTAATCCCAACAGCACATTTCTTCCCCCAGCTTTTTATGTAATACGTAATGATAGACTTTCCAGAAAAGGGGGTGGGGTAGCATTACTTTATAAAAACAACCTAAAGGTTACTAGTATTGACGCTCCTATACTCCCCCTAATGCCCTCAGAACTACTACTAGCCAAACTTGAATTAACCAACAAAAAAATATATATTATAATAGGATACATACCAACAGGTAATAACATCCCTACCCTAGAAGCCCTTTTACATTGGACAAATCAAAACCTACCCCAAGAAACAATTATCCTAGGTGACTTTAACATAGACTGGCATACATGCTCTAGCTCCAGTCCCTCCAACTTCATAAATCTGTATAATTTCTCCCAAATCATTAACACCAGTACAAGGCTAGGTAATAATAAAAACAAAGAAAGCCTCCTAGACTGGACCCTAATAAACAATGCCAAGACATTCTATCAAGCAGGTGTCCTACCAGACAACCTCAGTGACCACCAGCCCACCTTCCTACTAAAACTCAAATCCAACACCAACTCCGAACCACCAACCCAGACCATTTGAAACAAAAGAAACTTTGACATAACAAAATTCAAACTTGAACTACAATACCAAAACTGGAATCTTCTAAAGACCCTCCCACTAGACCAGACGTGTCCAACCTGCGGCCCTCAGAGCTCTTCCATGCGGCCCTCAATCTCTAACTGCAACATCGATGTATGCATGCCCCAAAACACTTTTTTTATTTGTGTTTTTTCCTCCCGTGACCTGTAACTCTAACGTTGGTGTGCACATGCACCAAAACATCCTTCTAGTTTTGTTTTTGCGGCAAAAAAGGGTCAATGTATTTACGCCATTATTTTGTGCCGAAGAATCAGTGTGTGTGTGTTCTCACTGAAACGGGACTCGTGAATGGATTTGCCACTGTTGCGTTTGAAAGGGACAGCACTTACCTGTGTTAATAGGTAAGCATGGAGTGAGTGAGTGAGTGCATGCATGAAAGCAGAATGTTTGTGTGCGTGAAAGTAGAAGAAGAGTGTGTGCGTGTGCATGACAGAGAGACAGAGACACATGCACAAAGAGGCATCAGTCTACCTACTGAACACAAACAAGTTAGCTCACAAATATATTGTACATTAAAAGTACACTTTCATTAAATTGTGGCTTTCATGACAGGGAGAGTGTTGTATTGAGTATGAAATCATACCTCTCAACTGTATGGATTATCAAAGAATGTCTGGATTTTTGCCTCATATTCCAATTTGTGTCTTTTGCTTAGGAAATAAAAGTAGTCATCCAAGATAATGCAGTTCCAGGGAGTAAGAATGAGACAGCAGCCTAAGGTTAATGGGTCAGTAGTGGATTGACTATGTGGGACTGTAGCATATAAAGTTGCATTGTTTTTTTCTGACAAACAAAAACACACCCAGTATTGTTTTGCCATTGGTGGGTTCTAAGCAGTGGTAGATTGGACAACAGTAAGCATAGCTTTGATGGATCATCAATACTGGCAAATCAGGTGGGCACAATGTCATGTTTTAAATGTTGGGGGTTTTAGTGTGTATGTGTGTGCTTGTGTGTTGGGAGGGCTGCAACAGTAGATGATTATTAAAGACAGAGACTTACAGACTGTTGAGAACATGTTTCTTTGTTTCAAAACCTGATACTTGGGTACTAGGCATGCCAAAAGTAGAACATTTAAGACATAGCTTCTTGCCACTTACACTGGATGGATATTTAGATTTAATGGACAATGCTAGCAGTATTAGTGCGGGCCTATGGGGTTCTGAAGGATGCCAAGTCTACCACTGCCAATGTCTTGTAAAGTGACCTGGAAATGGATATTAGGATGTAAATGAAAAAATACAGTAAGTGGGCTTAGAAATATAGTTTAATTAAACAATGTGCACTTGCAATTTACAGTCCATAATTTAATTTGTTTCAGATAGTCCAGATCCTGGTAGATTGTATGCAATTAGACTTAATTAGGGATCGCTGTCATTCTGGGAAAATAAGCAGCCCTAGTTTCAGTGAAAGCTCTGTGGTTGTTTGCAGGTAGGAAGTTACAGGATGTTAATGCAATGTGTTTTATTTATTATTTTTAATGCATTTCTCATTTCAAAGCATGTTTTTTTTTGTTGCAAAAGAAGGCAGGTCTGAATGAGTCATATAATGCTTAACTGACAATGATGGGATAGAAAGATTATAAGTGATGTATAATGTTTGCAGCTACAGTTATTTCAATGGTGTCTGTGTGATGCATAACTATTTCTGGGCCTGTGTCCCACTTTGATTTTTCACTTTGTCCAGATTTCTTGCTCCAAGGTTGAGAGGTATGGTTCCATACTAAATCAGAAGGTTGTATTTACACTGGAAGACTTTTCAGCATAATTATGAGAAACAGAGCGTTTTTAATATCTCTGCTTATTTCCAGCATAAACTGCCATGTAACCTTGTAAACAACTTTCTTGTTAAGCTACTTTAATTATTTTGGAATTGACAGGTATGCTTCACTGGTTCTGACGTAAGCATAGAGTCCTAATGTGACTTTGATTTCTTGCAGCAGTCTGTGGTTTACTTATCCCAGTAACTTTTCTGTGTTTGCGTGTAATCAATTTAACAGTTTTAAAGATGTTTTCCAAAAATAAATAAATACATAATAAATAAAAAAATAATCCTCTCTGCACTTTGAACTATTGACAAAGTCTGGGAATTTTTTTTTTTTTTCTCAAAAACGAAGGTCAGCATTACAACTCAGTAAACTGTCAGTCTGTGAATAACTTCTGCATAAATTAAAATGTCTGAATGTCAAATGGCTTTAGCTTTGAGGGAAGTTGTATGTTTACTCCAGTATGTAGTATGATCTTAGAGTTTATGGTTTTCTTATTGATTTACTCTCTGCTGAGCAGTTGTGATTTATTGATGGTGAGAAATTGCATGGATGAATCCACCTCTATTATGATTTTTTTTTTCAGATATTTTGACTTCCAGACAATTTCATTCAGTGAGTGTGTGTCATGCGATTACTGAGGTTGCCTATTTTACAAGTAGGGGCTTCTTTTTTGTGTGTCTGTGTGTGTGTGTGTGTGTGTGTGTGTGTGTGTGTGTGTGTGTGTGTGTGTGTGTAAGAGAGAGAGTTAATATGTATACTGAATATATTTTTGCAAAGGTAATTCTTAGTTAAATAGGCCCCTCTTCTTGGGCAAATAGACTTGAGTAACCAATATTAGATCTTAGCCATCCAGCTAGGAAAGGTTAGTATGTAGATTTTCCATCTGGTTTGATGAAGGCTATGCTACTTACTCAAGGAGTACATTTATGGCTATCCATCCAGTTGTCGTGCTGCTGAACTACATTGTTTGATAATGAGAGGAGCTTTTTACAGAAGTTGAAGGTTTTTGTGTCAAGAACCTGTCCATACAAAGTGACTTGTTTATGTTGCAGTGAAGGCTGTGGTCTTTGTAGTGAGCATTTTAAATATAACCAGTATTTCTGGGGTAGAGGAAGTCTCTTAAGGCAGGATCTTTCTTAGCCTGCAAAGCAAGCCAGTGATAAAATTTATAGGGGCCAGTGAGAGACAGAGGAAAGCAAGAAGCTTTTAGTCTGTTTGGATAACTAAGTGAAATTAGTCCTTTGACTTTTTTGTCAGAAATGGTTGTAAACTCAAACCAATTAGCCTAGCTGCCGACAATATTCCAGCCGAATACCTTCAAATAGCTGCTAATGAAATAGCCTATCCAATATCAATTCTCTTGAACAGATCAATAATAGCAAAATTCCAACAATCTGGAAAATAGCATATGTCACCCCACTACACAAAAGTGGGACCTGTACAGACCTTACCAACTATTGCCATACTGCCATATTATCCCCACTTGCCAAAATATTACAAAAATGCATTCACCACCAACATATGCAATACCTACTAAAAAAACAACTTCTAACACCTACTCAACATGGATTTAGACCAGCCCACAGTACAACTGCCATCCTCTCTTTCACCAACCTAATCGACCAGAACCGAAATCTAGGCAATCTAACATCAGCCGTATTTCTAGACCTATCAAAAGCCTTTGACATGGTCAACCATCCCCAACTTCTAGAGTCCCTCTCTGACTTTGGACTATCCGCTAACTCCACTAGCCTAGTTTCAAAATTACCTAATAGGTAGACAGCAAGCAGTCAGGTGGGATAAACTATCCACACTGCTCCCTATTACAACTGGAGTCCCACAAGGATCAATTTTAGGCCCTCTATTATTTTCCATATTCATCAACGATCTGAATAAGATCGCTCAAGATGCAACTGTCATACAATATGCTGACGACTCAACATTAGTCTGCTCAGCCACCAATCCCCTCACACTCCTTTCCACTACCCAACAAGTCTTCAAAACCACTGAAGCTTGGTTTCTCAGCAAAAATTTGTTACTGAACCCAAAAAAGACCAAACTACTAATCTTCAAAGCAAATAAATCCAACTTAGACACTGATTCTTTTAGTATTATGTCTAGTGATGGTACCATTATCTCCCCAGACACCCACACAAAACTACTGGGTGCTACAATTGACAACAAACTGAAGTCTGACCTGCACATAAAACTAACCATCAAAAACATACACAGAAAACTAGGCAGTCTGTACAAAAATAAAACATACCTAAATCAACAGACTAAAATTACCATGGCTCAAACTCTGCTACTATCCACACTTCTATATGCTGCCCCTGTCTTCACCAACCTATCCAAAACAGAAATGACAAAACTAGACACGTTACAATTAAATTGCCAGATTTGCCACAAATGCTCCCTACCGTTCCCATCATTGCCACTCACTATACCAACTAAAATGGCTTGAACTTCAAAATCTCATTACATTCCACCAACTAGTTTTCACTAAAAAACTCCTATTATATCCAGACAAAATACCAGCACTATCTAATTTACTTAAAATACAAGAAAACCCAAGACAACTACGCTCTAGTGACAGGACCTTAATCAAAATCACCAGATCCAACACCTCAGCAGGAGACTCCCTATTTCCTAACTACATAGGCAGAATCGGGAACTCACTGCCCCCTGATATTACCCCAGCAAATTCTGTCATTAAGTTTAAACAACTACAAAAGGAACACCTACTTACCAATAGGCAATGCCCATGCCTTCCCCCAGGTTGACCCTCTACACCTGCTTTTCCTCCAGGAGTTTCTCTATCAACCTCCAAATATTAATTTACTGAAGATACTACTACTCTTAATACGCAAAGCTTAACTACTAGCAGTTCTCCTATATTATTGCAAACTCTATGGGAAAATTATCCATACTCTCAGAAATTCAAGTAGAAATTACTAGTCTTACAACTAACGTGTCCTGCTACTACTATTTGCAGTTACAATATTTTTTTTGCCCAAGTACCTCTAAAATGTGCAGCCAAAACATTTTTTTTCTCTCTCTGTACTTCTAAAATGTTATGAATTGTACTTTGTCTCTGTATATGTGAAATAACTCTGTATGTTGTTTACTTGTCTTTGTATATTTACAAACTCTGGAGCTTTTCTACCCAGGCCTCTACTGAAAATGGACATTTATCCATTCGGATCCTCCTGGTCAACAAATGTAAAATAAAATAAAATAAATAAATAAAATAAATTAACTATATTGGAAGCTGCAACTCTACTTTCTATATAGATGGTGTATCAGTGGTTAGTGAAAAGGTTAATGCAGTGGACTTGTTGGCAAAGAACAAAGTCTTTTTTACTGTCCTGATTAATGGTAAACCCACAGAGCTCAAAGTGAACACTGGTTCAAAGTGCAATGTTATGTCAGCAGAAACATTTGCTAGACTAAAAGCTGGTGAACAACTTAATTTGGCCAACTGTGCGAAGCTCGTTGCTTATGGAGGTGAACAGATTCAAACCAAAGGCTCAGTAGTGCTTTCATGCTATTCAGCTGGGAACAGTTATAGCTTGCAGTTTTATGTAGTCAAAAGACCTGTACAGTCATTATTATTAGGTCTCAGAGACAGTTTAAAAATGAAACTGCTTTATTTTACTGAAGAAGTCCATCATGTAAGCACATGTCCAAGTTCCAGTTTCACCGATGCTATTTTCACAGAGTATGCTGACATTTTTGAACACAAGCTAGATAAACTTACAACTGTGTACTTCATGAAGTTAGACCCAGAGGTCAGTCCAGTGGTCAGACCAGTGAGAAGAGTTCTGATACCTATGCAGGACAGAGTCAAAGACCAGTTAGATAAAATGGTGCAGCAAGATGTAATTTGTCCAGTTACAGAACCAACTGAATGGGTGTCTTCCATGGTAGTTGCTCATAAGAAAAGGTCAGTTGAAATTAGACAACAACATTGACCCAAGAGACTTAAAGCATTAAAGAGACCCTAACATCCTATGTGTACAGTCGAGGAAGTTGCTACCATCATGCCAAATGCCACTGTTTTTTTCTGTCTTAGATGTGAAGAGTTCATTTTGGCAACTAATGCCTGATCACAAATCTTCACTGCTGACTACATTTAGTACGCCATTTTGTAGAAAAAGATTTCTCAGACTGCCTTTTGGAATAAATTCTGCCAGTGAAGTCTTTCAACGTGTAATGGAGAAAATTTTTTCAGTCTATCCATGTGCTATAATGGTAGATGATTTACTAGCTGGAGGTAATGATGAAGTAGAGCATGACAGAAACCTCAGGAAAATTCTGGAAACAGCATGTGAAGTGAATCTAAAGCTCAATCCTCTGAAATGTAAATTCAGGCTACCAGAAATTACTTATGACAGTCATTTATTTACCAGTTCAGGCTTATGACCAGACCCTTCCAAATAAACAGCCATTCTTGAGATGAAAGCTGCAGACAATGTCCAAGCTTTACAGCATTTTCTTGATATGCTTAACTATTTGGGCAAGTTTATACCAGACTTTAGTGAATTATCAGCACCCTTAAGAGGGCTGACATGCAAAAATGTTACCTGGTCATGGTTGAAACAACACCAGAGAGCATTTGATGACCTGAAACAGAAAATTGCTTGTCCACCAACATTAAAATACTAGGATATCCACAAACCAGTAATTCTTTCCTGTGATGCATCAAAGTTCAGTCTTGGTGCAGTTATTCTTCAAGAGAATAGACCAGTAGCCTATGTGTCTAGAACTCTCACCCAAACTGAGATGCAGTATGCTCAAATTAAGAAGGAACTTTTAGCAACTGTGTTTGCATGTTCGAAGTTCCATGATTATATTTATGGCCAAGCTATCCAGATTGAGACTGATCATCAACCTCTAGTCACTATTTTAAAGAAGCCTATGCATACAGTTCCAGCAAGGCTACAAAGAATAATGCTCAGATTACAAAAGTACAACATCAAAATGGTCTATACAAAAGGCAAATTTCTTTATTTGGCTGATAGCTTATCTACATAACCCAGAAATACTACAGAAAAGCTTGATGCAGAGAATTTTGACTTCAATGTCATGGACGTGCATAATTTTTCTACCACAAGACATGATGAACGAAGAAATCATAGAAAGACTGATCCAATTTTGCAAAAGCTCAACCACTTCATCAGTGTTGGATGACCATCAAAGCAATCTTGTGTACCAACAGAAGTGCAACCTTATTTCCTTTCAGAGATGAGATGTTGATGGAAGATGGTATAATTTTCAAAGGTCCTAAAGTTGGCATTCCTACTTCCTTACAGCACGAGTACATCCAGATTTTGCATTGCGGCCACCCAGGTTTCAAAGCTACCAAAAGAAGGGCAAGAGGACTAGTATTTTGGCCTCCTCCGTCAAAAGATATCGATAAAGTACTTTCATCTTGTTCAGTATGCAACAGTACTAAACCGCATTTGCAAAAACAACCACTTCATATAAACCAGATTCCTGAACTACCTTGGTCAACAGTAGCTACTGACATATTTGAGTGGAATAGTCAACATTACTTAGTGTTGGTAGACTCTTATTCGAAATGTTTCTATATTGATCTGCTACCAAACCCAATGTTCAGTGCTATCATTACTAAGTTGAAATGTCATTTCTCAGTCCATGGTAGTCTACACAAAGTTATTTCTGACAACAGTGCCCAGTTTACCAGTCAGCTATTTCAGAAATTTGCAAAAGAATGGTACTTTATCCATGTTACTAGTAGTCCTGAGTACCCACAGTCAAACACCCTAGCTGAATGTGCAGTACAAAGTGCAAAGCCATTACTAGAGAGGTCAAAGAATGACAACACCGATGTTTTCTAGAATTTGCTTAATCTTAATTATACCCCGTGACAATTTACTTGACTCACCTGCTCACAGACTTCTGTCTAGGCAAAACAGAACAACCTTGCCTATCAGTTCCAGTTTGTTGGTGCCTAATGCTAAAAACACCAGAGCAATCAAAGCCCAGCTATTCAAAAAGCTTTCATTCCAGAAGTCCAACTATGATAAATTGAGCAGATTTCTTCATCGACTGAAAGCAGGAGGGATAGTCAGGATGCAAACAGCGAAAGGTTTTGACCGAATTGGTCAAGTGAGAGGTGTAAGTGCCGAGCCAAGATCTTACTTAGTAGAATCTGACGGTATAGAACACAGAAGAAATCGCAAGCATCTTCTTCTGGTGTCTGAATCAATATCGGAGCATCATACCTGTGATACAGACTCTAGATCTCAGAGCAATCCAGACAAAGCTCCTGATGAAGGACATGTCTCAGTACCTATTCTCATTCCTGATGATGTCCCAGATGCCACTGATGTTGAACATTCATTAAAGACCATCACTGTTGCTAAACCCAGTCCTAATTTTTATGCCACATGATCAGGTCGTATTTCCAGACCTATTGTAAAATACACAGCAACCTGGACATGATTGCTTCACTTGTAATTAGTTCTGTATAACTGCATGTCAATGATTACTGTCGTTATTACTGTGCATGACTTATTTCTCAAAGCGGGAGGATGTAGAACAGTGTGTGCATTGTGTCTTTAAGAAGCATTTCAAAGTGAAGGTATGTGTACATAAATAGACAGCACATGCAGGCAGCAGTGCCATTTTGAGTGAAAAGCCAGAGTGTTAACATGTATGAGTGCAATAGTCAGTCTGTTTAGAAGTTCATCTAAGTTTAATTTACCAAGCCTCAATCCTGATGTGTTTGTATGTAATAAAGCTGTTTGAACCGAACCCACAACTGTTTGTCTTATCCTGACCGGAAGAGCGACACTAAGGAGCTACCATTGTTTAAATAAAAAATGATCACAAAGGTTTTCTAATTCATGAAAACATTTTGGAACTAAAAGTAGAAGTGTAAAGTAAAGCTATGCAAGATACGTATCTTAACAGTAAATCTTTGAGGAGATGTTTTAACAGCAAATCATAACTTTGGGGTTTACCTCCCTTCTGTGTTCTTAGGTTCATAGGAAACTATTAGGCAATCAGTCTGCAGACCATTTTAAGCCTCTCAGCTAGAGCGTCTTCTGTGTGGAGACATGCGTGAATGGGTGTACCTTCGTTGAAGGTTGTGCGTCAGGGCCGGCAACTCGGCACGTAAAAATCTACTGCCAATCATTAGCGGACCAGAGTTCTGCTGTGGTGACCCCTAATCGGGAAAAGCCGAAAGACACAACAACTTTGAAGGAGGCAAGGATGAACTCTACTTGACATGTAGTGAAAGTTTCTTCCAGAGGTGAGAGATATGTCTTAGTTTGTCTGCTGATGAAGGTTTAGTTCTTTTAACAGAGTATTTTTATATACCATTAATTCTGCAAAGGAATAGAAGATCAAGTAGGGTGAGATCTTACACAGCACAAAAGGCCAGGCAAAGCTCTCCACAGAGGAGTCTTTAAGAGAGTGAGAACCGATAAAAAGGCTGCCAGTCTCTCCTGATAACTAAGATTTTTGAAGCCACCAATCTTTTTAATTATGAATTTCTGAGAACTCTCAAGTTGTGTGATATGTTTAGATGGGTCCCTATCAGCATCTCAAACACTGACAATTTCAAATTTGATACTGTCGCATCGAGAATGCCGAAAGTGCAGAACGTCTAATGGGTAAACGGAAATCTCCGTAAGGGGAGATTTCCATTTGCCTCAATGTAGTGCAGTCTCGGACTTGGTATATTTAAGTAGCGGGGGGGTGTGGGGGCACAGCCCCCCACGTGGGGGGTGCTGGGGGGCCTACACCAGTTAGTTTTTTTTTTTTTATCGGCATTCGAAAAATTGGATAGTTCGATCATGTCAGTTTGACATTTAATGATTTGAACTATTCAATTTTCAAAATGCTGATACAGACGCGTTTAGATAAATACATCCCAGAAGGTGCATTATGTTCAATAATGGGTCTACTAAGATAGGAGTAAAGGGGAATTCAGACATCTCTGGATCTAGTAGAGATGTCTTTGGAAATTAGATGGGTCAGATAAAAGGTTTTCCAAACTACTGTGGAGACATGGTGGTCCAATCATAAGGAATTATCATCAAGAGTACACAGATCAAGTACAACAATGTCCAATTGGAGGGGTGCATCTCCCATACGATATGTAAAACTTTTACCAAAATTAACTAAGCTACATTTTTTTTACATTTAATTTGAGACCATTGTTCTTGCACCAGTTGTTAACATGGTCTAAGCCATGCTGGAACAATTGTGAGTCAGTTGTAGGTCGAATAACACCACACAATTTACAGACATCTGCAAACTTAGTTAACCATAGGCCAGAAGTGCTGGCCTGAAAGTCTGAGAATATGCCAAATAAGAGAGAGACCAAAAATGAGCTCTGTGGTACACCACTGGTAACTGTTTTGTTCTGTCAGACAACCAGTTAACTATCTATTGCACAATATTTAAGGATTTATCTTCAGATTTACAAGCCTATCAATAGTGCTTGCACAAGGAGTAGTGTCAAAGGTCTTGGCTAGATATGTTGTATGCACTGCATGACCACTATCCACTGCTTCATTTATTTTTTTAAAGAAATTAATGAGGTTTATGAGGCAGGAACTTACTTTGATAAATCCAAACTGATAACAGTCCAGAGTTGAAAGATTTTCAATGCACAAACTAATGAAGTCCAAGATAATGCTCTTTACATAAGAGGTCAGTGAGACTAATGAGTCTATAGTTACCAGGGTCATTGTAATGGCATTAAAATAGTGGTACACCAGGCTTCAGGAATGTAATCAGTTGAGAGGTTTAGATTAATAAGAGTTTAAGTAGGGTTTCAGAAAGGTCATATTTCTCACTGATAATCAGGCAACCTGGTATGTTGTCAGGCCCAGGGAAGAAATATTCTTAGTTTTTGAAAGGGCTGAGAGAACTTGTTGCATAGTAATTAGAGGGGGTGGCTATAATTGTGGAACCTTTGGGTTAACTATAACTGTTAGGGTTGCCACCTCTGTGTTTTTTACAGACTATCCAGAAATCAAACTGATTGTCCTGTAGTCTGGAAAACACTGTACAAATTCTGATATTCTGATTCAAAAAAAAAAAAAAAAGAAAGACTATCAGAAATTTTATAAATCGACAGACTTTTTTTTTTTTTTTTTTTTTTTTTTTTTACAAAAAGCATAGTAAATCCACAGGAAAAAAGGCATCACAAATAGAAAAACAGGGCATTCCCTGTCACTTGATGTGCTGATGACGTCACAAAATGGGGAGTGGCATGGATGGGCTGTGGGAGGTGTTAGGGGTGTGGCCTAAGTCTGGTTTTAGTCACAATAAAAGGTGGCAACCCTAATAACTGTGGGTGGAGTAAAATTTACGCTAAATTTGTTAGCTAGGATATTAGCTAGGTTTTCTGTTCCCCAGTCAGATTTCCTATAAGCAGTCAAATTCTCTTGAGGACCACCACAGGTCTTGCCCCAAACAAGATACCAGCATAGGTGACTTGTGGTCCCAGGTTTATTCCATGCTGTCCATTGCACTCTCTATAGGAAGGTGCGCTTGTAGTAAGCAGATGTTTATGCTAATAAACACATATGGTGAATAAACACCAAGGCATTTTTTACAGCCTTGTATAGAAGAGTACAACAGGTAAACATTCAGCTACAAATATATAGGAATATACAATACAGGTACATACATAAAAGGTAACAGAATCACTTGTGAGATAGGTAGGTGAAATCTAGTGCTATATAGCACTAATTTAAATCTAAATATGCAAACAAATATGCCCTTCTACACAGAAATGCAAAACAAGTTTTCAGCACATAGCTGTCGTAAGAAAAATGCCAACAGCTACCTGGTTCTCCTATTGTCAGTAAATGAAGATAACTATAATTCATCAAACTTTGACTGTTATGACCATTTATTAGCAGCAAAAGACAAACTAGACATGACTGATAGGCGTGAGCTCACTGATTCTGGAAAGCAAGCGCTGCTCTCTCTCCACATCTTCAGTTCATCTGTTTGTGACACTGAACTGCTGGCATACAGCCCTCCCAAAAGAAAAGTACTTAATTTTATTTTTGTTTTTGATGATCATTTTTCATTAAATGAGTCAATGTGCCCATTTTGGGGTTTGAATCTCCAGCATTTATGCATGCACTCCAAACAGAGTAAAGCAGTTATGCCTTGGAGGGGCAGAAGTTACTTTTAATTAGGACTGTTTGGTTTGCTGGATGAGGCAGTGAGCAGTATTTTCCTCTGGCTCATATTGCACCAGGTGACTGGTGCCTGAAAAAGCCTGTATCAAAAGTGAAAGACTGCTCTGTAACTGATCAATGTACTCAGACTGTGTGAACAGGGGGATGGGCTTTTTTTTTTTTTTTTTGAGAACATTACTGGTGTCCTCATGCACAACAATGGCAGTGCCAATGCCAGCAAGCCTGTAGGATAACATGTATTTTTCCTTTATACAGTTAATACTTTGTGTGCTTTTCTTACATACCATTAATATATATTTTGTGGTGGTCTGCAAGTGTGGGTGTGTAGCTGTATGTGGGGGATTGCTATGAGATGCAGTATATGTGTCTGGCAACAATGGGCTGAAGTACATTACTGTGGTGGTCATTATTAACGTATTCATTCATATGATTGCAGACATCTGAGATGTACAGCATCAATAAAGTGGCTATAATTGGTCGATGTGTGTGTGTGTGTGTTTGCATACACAAGCACTCACCAGGGCTTGCAACAAGTTGTACTGAAAGGGACTGACAGCATGGAGTTGAAACACATTACTGCCTTTTATTTATTTGATTTTAGACATTTCAGATGTACACACTCAGTAATGTAGCTATAAACTGGTGGGACTCAGAAAAAACTACATTCAGAGTTTCTTTATCTACTATAAAGAGGAGTGTTTGTCTAAAAGAACTGTGCTAGCTTAACTTTAACTGTTGACTCTCTTCATGAAGAACTGTGCAAACTGAATATTTTCACAGTTCAGTCATTTCAGGACACCCACCTGGAGTGTTTTTTTTTCAACTTAGAAGTTATCCCTGTGAGTAATTTCCTCTTTGGGTCTTTGGTGGACTTAAAACAAGCCTAGGAGCAGGGGCACTGCTGACTTCAAAGCAAAGCAAGCTACATGAAGCAAATTAATAGGCTGGGCTAACTGGAGTGGGATAGTGCTATATAACAGCAGGGTCAACTTGAACATGGCTACAGCTTTACATAAATAACTTTTCAGACACATGCATGTATACATACATACATACACACACGCTACCGCACATGCTAAATATTCTCCAGCAGTAGTCTTGCTCTTCAGAATACATGCAAAAGCTACTTTGAGAAAGAGAATTAATTTCAGACATATGAGGTGGTTATGTCACTCCGAAAGTGTAAACCTCACACGTTTGCCATGTTAAAGTTAATATAATAATGTGATCTTGGGCTGCTTGAGTACTGATCATGTTATATATAGAATTAAAAGAATAATTTTCTCTGTTTTTATAAATCTTGGTGTCCAGATTAATGTTTTTAGTTTATGCTATTGGCATTTTTAAGTAAAAGGACTTGAAAAGTAAATGAACTCATGCAAAATGGTAGTTCTTTACTGCATCTCAACAGTCATTAGCTGTTTTTTTTTTCCATTAGTAACTACCTTTAGTTATAGACAAGCAGCCTACAAGTGTAGGCAATTAATCATAAGAGGTCTGAACACAGTGATCCAAGTGAAATCTACAAGATACAGTGTAATTAACTTTCAAAATGATATTGAAAAGCAATTCAATGAAACAGTCTCTGGGATTTAGAGAAAATGCAAATGCTAATTAGTTAATGCAGGATGGTTAATTAGTGCAACTGCAAGAATCATCAATTCAGAGACAAGATAAAGGCACATACACAAACCCTCATTAGTGACTAATTACCATGCCTGTGAATCGTACACTGAGCTGTGCTCAGAGTAACCCTATCCTCAAAACATGCAACCATACACAGATACACGTGTGTGCAATGGCACACATACAAAGTCAGCTTCCCATACTTAATTCTAAGCAGGGTGACCACCCAGACACACACACACACACCCACACACACACACACACACACACACACACACACACACACACACACACACATCTATGCAGCTACATTCATCCTCCTACAGACATGTACACACATCCACATGCATACCCACCTATGGTTCACAGGTTAACAGGTACTTACTAGGTTGGTGATCTGTAAGGATTTTAAGACACCCAGTCTTACATTCTCATGGTTTGGCCCTTGTATTTTATTTACAAGTAACCCACAGGCAGGCAGAACAAGGATATACTGGACATTTACTTGTTGCCTCTCTCCATGAAGGATACACTAAACTGGGGATGAATTTGCAATGTTCAAGCCATTTATGCAAAATTACATCTGAATAGAGTAAGAGAAGTACTTTCCTTTATGTGGAATCAAAGACTATTCTACAGAAATGGTATTCCCTGCGATATATATACCTAGCCCACCAACATGTCCTTTTTATGTTGTAAAAGAGATTGAAACACCTTGAGCAGGTGTTCATGCTGCCACTGGACTTGCAAAATTATAACAGGTCAGAAGGACAGTTTTTTTTAAGGCTCTATACAAAAGGCAGAGGTTGCCTCTTATCAGCCTGCATAATACAGAGAAGAGGGACAAGGCTTTGAGACTGTCTGAATTTCTTTTTATGATTTAGATCTTGATTTTTTAAGTGAGAAAGCACTGCAGTACTTCCAGTTGTGACAAGTGATTGGGCAGGTACATACTCAATGATTGGCCGAATGAGACCAGAGTGCAGTGGAATGATTACATCATTTGACCTGCATGATATAACTTTAGATATAAGCTGTACAATGAAAAATGACTTCCTTACAATAGTGAGCAAAAGGTAATCAAGAGACAGATAGTTATCTACACATGCTTCCAGATACATGACAACTGGATCAATTTTTTTTTTTGGGGGGGTATTGTCAATGTGATAGTTACAAAGGAAGCCATGTTTGCTGAAGTATACTATTACACATTTTTGACACTTAGTTTTAGTCTGTGGTTTTGACATCAGCTATTTATTTGGAAAAGGTTATCTTGGAGGAATTTGGTGTCCTCTGGGGAGTTAAACATACCACCAAGTTTACAGTAATCTGCAGACTTGACCAGTCATAATACCTTAACATTTGCTTTGACCTCAGAAAAGTAAATGCCAAATAAGTAGTGTCCAAGGACTAATCTCTGGGGTAAGCTGCTAGTGACAGGTCTTTTGGAGGATGTATCTCCACCCACCCTAATTTCCTAGGTTCTTTGAGCCAATTAGCTATCCAATGAGTAACATATGGATATGGACATGCATTTAGCTGAGAGAGTTTATCTGCAATACCTGAGTGTGGGATGGTGTTGAACACCTTTCTGATGTCTACATACACAGTGAAAACTGATTTGTCTTCATCCTTGAAGCCGACCAGGTTAAGTAGGCAGGATCTAGCCTTGGAAAATCCAAACTGACTTGTACTGAGTGTTTGAAAGTTACCTCCATCCTTATTTATTAATTCCATTATATTTTCCATAGCTTTATAGATGAGGCTGCTCAGGCTTATGGGTTTATCATTAGCTAGGTCCACTGACACTCCATCCTTGTGCAAGGGGATGACTACTGTTGTCCTCCATTTATCCAGCACAAAGCCTGTTTTGAGTCTGATACTGAATAGCCTCTGTAGGGGTGGTCTAACAAGTCTTGTTTAAAGCTGGCCAGTTGTTAGCCTGGTAGGTTATCTGGTCTCATAGAAGTTCTTCCCTTTGCCTTTGATAGTGCCTTGAAAACTTGTTCTTGGGAGATATGAAGGAGGTGTAGATATAGGTATGTGCTCCAGGTATACAGGAGGGGAGCGGGGGTAAAGTTTGAGCTAAACTTGTCTACCAGTAGACTGGTTATGTCCTCTGGGTCTGAGCATGTGATTTTATTTACTGCTTGTCTGTGCAATATTGGGAATTGTTTCTGAGGTTTCTAACATAGCTAAAGAAAGCTTTTTGGTTATCCTTCACATGGGTGGCTAAATCCCGACTCCATGTGCAAAAATGGGAAAAAGGGGTTGTGGGTGGAAGGATAGATGGACAGATCTGACCAAGTTCATGTGCCTTTACTGTCACTGTTGGACATGTTGCATTATATTGTATTTCTGTTTTGGGTACTGTGAAGTTCTGCTCCATGTGTTGAGAAAAATAATGGCCTAAATACTTCTTTGCTGAGTTGTCAATATATCAGAAGTAAACATTTTCTACATTTCAAATTATACACACACACACATACATATATATACATGTATATATACATATATATACACACACACACACACATATATATATATATATATATATATATATATATATATATATATATATATATATATATAAATTATAACCTGCCATGACTTTCAATTAGCTAAAGCTGTGGGTTCAAATTCAGAGTTGTACTGTACTGGACACTCTGATTTTATAATTGCAGTTTTGTATGTTTTTTTAGATTTAAACCCTGTACCAAAATCTCAACCAGGGGTATAGAATTTTCCTTTTAAAGACAGGACCTGCCACTGTCTGACATTTCACATTATACTCTGATTTCATTCTGAGTGTTGTGAACTCTGCCCAGTACACAGAGTACAATAATAGCTTAAAATATTTCTTTAATGATGTGGCTCAATTACACTCTCATGTAGCTAAAACTGCGGAGTCAAATTCAGAGGTGTGCTGCACTGAAAGCTTTGAGTCTTAGATGTGTTTTACAGCTGAATACCATGTTAACAGTGTGCTGTCATAATGAAATCTAAAAGGAGGGTACAGATATAAACTTCTAAATATTGATCCCAAAGACATTAGATCACATGTCTCTCCTGCCAGTATGATATTTTGCATCATTCTCAGTCTTCAGAAGTTCACTACAGTAAGCAAGACGAAGTTTTATGGTAGCATGTATGATGTGACTGGGAAGGTGGTTGGTTGTTTTAAACAGCTAAGATTGTTATGTTACTCCTTGGAGTGACAGTGGGCGTTTTTTGCTACAAATGGTTTAGGCTGGCTTCCAGTTGGAGTGGAAAAGGCTGCTCACTGTGAATCCTTTAGGTTGTTACTGTCAGGTGAACTAAAATCAAAGCAGCAAACAGCTCACCCGTCAGAGATGGAACATCTGCAAGAGTATTGTGCTGAGGACTGCTTTTAGTTGCTGGTATAGGCCCTAGCAAGGATGCAATGTGCTACATAGATGAGACTGATTACAAGCCAGTGGTGTACCTAAGCGGTAGCTAATGTCTCTCTAGGTATGAATAGGTGACTTACATAGAATGGGTAAGACAACTGAGTGCAAGAGATTTTGTGGTAGCACATACGGTTCAATTGTGCTTTATAATGGAAAGGTGGCAACTTGCTGGAAACAGTTTAGGTTGCATTTCATCTTGGGGTGGAAGGGGTCTTTTTGGATGGTTTACCATCATTAGTGTTGGGCGATTTCAATTATCTGAATATTAATTGGCATAAACAATTTGCAAATAACTTCAATGACTCATACTTTCTGGACATATTGTATGAGATTAATTTTACACAAAAGGCTGATTTCCCTGCACATTGTTTAAACATTTTGGATTGGATGTTGGAAAAAAGGAAGAACTGATTAAAGTTTTGCCACCACTAGAACATCTAATCATGGAAGTGTAGCTTTTGACAATTAGTTCAAAGATGACGCTTCAGAGAGAATTTGCTTATTATAATTCAAAATTATTAGATAAAGCAATTTTATTGGATTATCTTAGGAAAGAAGAATGGTGCATAGTGTATCTGGACATTTTAAAAGACTGGTTAAACTACCTTCTACAACATATGTAATTTTCATCTTAGAGGTGTGGAAAAAAGGATCAGAAAAGTAGGTCAAATTAAAACAATCTTGGAGGAATAATCATTTACCAAGATGCTTAACAAAAAAAAAAAAAAAAAAAGTCTTTATAGTCATAATATATCATAAACAGATCTAAATATAATAACATATTTAAATGATGTCATTAAGTTGAGGAAAGTCATACTTGATAAGAAAAGGAACTATGAAAACTTAAGAAAAATGGTGATTAAAAAAATATGCATTTGTTAAAGCAACTAGAAATGTATGCAACATTGTAAGCTCTACTAATTATAACTCAAATATACAGACTTTATTAAAACAGATTCATAAGTACTTACTAGGTTATTAGGCTCACATACTCATAGCTAATTATTAAACATGCGCTCTAGGGAAGCCCCATGGAGCCTAGTCCAAATTCCCAGTTGACCTGAAGCAATATTTGGTTAAGAGATTTGTTCAAAGTCACATGGTAGGGAAATGAGGGCTGAGGGTAAAAAACATGTACAACAAGATCTATGGCTCCCAGCCTAAACTCTCTGCACCACCTGACAGACTACTAATCCATGAGGATCTTTAGAAGCCTAGCCATACAGTCCTATGAAGTTTTATAGCCCTTGTATTTTAAGTAAAAATAAATGAGGGCAGCTGTGGTGGTGCAGCGGTTAGCGTTGTCGCCTCACAGCAAGAGGTTTTCTGGTTCGATTCTCGGCTGGGGTGCCTTCTGTGTGGAGTCTGCACGTCCTCCCTGTGGTTGCGTAGGTTTCCTCCAGGTGCTCTGGTTTCCTCCCACATCCCAAAGACATGCTGTAGGTGGATTGGACCCTCTAAATTAGCCCTAGGTGTGAGTGCGTGCATGTGTGTGCCTTCTGTGGTAGTATGGATGCCGGGCTGGCAACTCGTCTCTGTAAAACTCCACTGACAATCATGAGCGAACAGGTGATCCGCTGTGGTGACCCCTAACCGGGAAAAGCCAAAAAAGAAGAAGATTTTAAGTACAACTAAATGACAGATGAGCAGAACATTTATATGGTACCCCTATCCAAGAGGGACAAGGGTGGCAAACCAGGGGTGAATTTGCAGTTACCCATCTACTTGTCCTGATTATGTCTGGATAGTGTAAAAGAAGTACTTTACTCTATGTGGACAGGAAGAGGATTCCAAATAAGTGGTATTCTCTGTGACAGATACATATCCCTCCAATATGTTCTATTTATGTTGAAAAAGACATTCAGTTCTCTAGAATGTGTTTTATGCCCCCAATGAACTTACGGATGTGCAGTAGGTCTGAAAGGATATGGTCTGTTGAGGTTCTGTACGAAAGGCACAGATAGCCCCTCGGTAGCCTGCATGACAGTGAGAACAGGGATGAGGCTTTGAGACCATCTGCATAGTTTTTATGATTTAGGCCCTCAAATTTCTTAATAAAAAGGCATTGCAGGCATTTGAGTCATGTCAAATGTTTGGGCAGGTACATAACAAAGAGGGCATTATACTCAATGATCAACATGATGAGTGAGGAATACTGTGCAATGATCACATCCCTGGACCTGGATGTCATATTCTTAGTAACTAGCTGTGCAATGAAAAAGCACTTTCTCACATTAGTGGATATGTGGCAGTCAAAGAACAGTTCATTGTCTAGATAAGTTCCCTGATCCCTAACTATCGGATCAATTTTCTGTGGTATGTTGTCAATGTGATACAAGTGACTTCTTGCCTCCTGTAAGATATGGCCCCTGAAGGAGGTCTGATAGGTCATATTGCAGACTGGCCAGTAAGCATCCCTATATGTTATCTGAGCACACAGAGGCAGTGTTCTTGGCCTTGAATAGTGCCTTGAAGACTTGCTCATGGGAATTTTGAGAGGGAGATATAGATATGGGTATGAGATTTGGGAATACAGGAAGGGAAAGAGGGCATGAAGTTAGAGCTAAATTTATCCACTAGTACATTGGCTATGCTCTCTGTGTCAGACTAAGTAATATAATTTACTATCAATCCTGCACAGTGCTGGTCATTGTAAGCTTCAGTTAGAGAAGACCATGTGGTTGTCCTTTAAATGGGTGACAATTTTACCTCATATCTGGCTATGGTTGATTTGATGAAGATCCAAAGTTCCCAGTTAAGTTTAGAAAGAGCTGTTTTGCATCTTGAGAGGTATATTTATTTTCACATGCAATGAGATTTTTTTTCTTTTATTATAGAGCCTGTTTATATATGGTTCTACCACGGGGTTTATTTTTGGATGGTGACACATGCATCTTTACAACAATTCACATGTGCATAGGCTTTGGCTATAAAGGAAGCCATGCAGTAGATTAGTCTTAAGGTCAATATGACCGATTTGTAGACCAATTTAACCAGGGAGAGAATTACATTTAGTAGGGAATAGAGCTGTCCCATATTGATGAGGACCAAGTTCAGGATTTTATCACCCCTGATTGTGGTGAGGACTAACTAATCTAGAGAGTTGTACCGAAGAAGTTCATAAATCTCTGGGTGTACATGTTAGAGGATGTATAGATCTCCCAGTTAATGGAGTTGTAGTTGAAGTCTTCTAGGAGATTGGAGGCTGGCTTATTGCTTAGGGACTCCACACTACTTAGGCAGGATTTAAGGGTTGGGGGGACATATAGTTAGATGTGATAAGGGGTCTTGCTACTTGTAAGATGGATGTGCAGGAGTTCCAGATTGTTATCTTGTCTAACTAGTCTGGAAGTGATTTTTTTTAATATAAAACTGGAGTTACCACCACCTTTACTGCCTTCCTCTAGTGAAGTGGGCCAGAATGTGTGGTAGTGTTGAAACCCTGCACTGATGGGGTGCTCTTAGTGGCCTTGAATCACATCTCTGTAACAATGCTTACATCAAGGTTTTCCAAGGTAAGGAGTGGTTGTAGGGAGTGGATTTTTTTGTTCAGGCTCCTAGAGTTTTAACATTTTAAACGTTTAAAACGTTTTAAAATTTAGCAGCCCACAGATAGCAACATTTGATGCATCGCTGATGGTTGTTAATGTTAGAAGCATTAATAATAACTTTTTTTATTGGAAAATGTGCTACGTTCCCATAAGATTGATGCTGTGATTGTTTGTGAAACATGGTTAAAGAACAATGACTGGAAACCAGTTCTGTCAGGGTATAAATGTTTTTACTGTAACATACATGCTAATAAAAAATCAGGTGGAGGTGCTATGACAGGGATTAAAGATTGCTATGAGACCTGCGATTATTACATGTTCAGTGATAACACCAACACTATAGACTGTGCAACTGTGACAATAACGACACCCCTGGAACATATAACAATTGTTGGAGTGTATAGACCACCAAAGTCAAGTGCAGATGACCTAGAGGAATTCATACATTTCCTGCATGAAACACAGAAGGGAAGACTATTATTATCTGGGGACTTAAATTTACCAGAAACAGACTGAAATAATATTGATTATACAACATTAGTAAGGAAATTATTCACAGCGTATATTCAGGAACAACAATTGCTTCAGGAGACGGAACATACTAGACATTGTATTCTCAAAGAAAATTAATGTAACTTCAAGCCAAGTTTTACCACTACTGATGTGCAGTGATCATGGAGTTATACAGGTTAATTTGTTGTTTAATACAGCACACAGTGATTGAAACTGTAGACTCATTTAAGGGCTTGGGTACATGAGGAGATTCAGCTATGAGTTTTTCTAATCATATCAACCAATTGGTTAATGATAGTTATAGAAAGTACAGTTTTGTACCTACCATAAATGTAGATGTCCGAACAGGAATGCATCTGCAGTCCTTACAAATGGGTTGTCCTGTCGTCAGGCAGCCCTTCGGTCGGCCGGATTCCAAAGTCTGGGTCTGGCCTCGGCTGGTGTCGCACTTCACCCGACGTCATAGCTGTAGTTCTTCGGGTATAAAGGCATCAGCCGATGCCATTTTCCTCAGTGTTTCTTGCCCCAGATGCCAGTTGTCCTCTTGGATAGCTAAATTTTGGATAAATGCCAATGTTTCCAAATAGTAGAAGGCAAACACAAAAAATAAGCATGTATGTACATATATACAAACAAATACACCATAAGAGATCCCCCCCAGCTAGCTATTAGATGGGCAAATACCCTAGGAATACCACAGAGGGGAAGGAGGGTGGGTAATCCTGACTGCAGATGCATTCCTGTTGGGACATCTACATTTATGGTAGGTACAAAACTGTACTATGTCCTTCAAGGATGCATCTGCAGTCCTTACAAATGGGTAGAATACCATAGCCAAACTAGGGGAGGAGGAAGAAGAAATTATGGTGTAGTTAGGATCCCTTGCAAAACAGCAGTGGCAAACCCTGCTCGGGATCTAGAGTATAAAGGTAAGTTATAATGCTTGGCAAATGTATGCACGGAGGTCCAAGTAGCAGCCTCTATAATGTCCTTGGTAGCCACTCCTCGTAAGAAAGCTGTGGTAGTGGCTGTAGCCCTTGTAGAATGAGGCCTTATGTTCTGTGGAGTTTGCTTTCCATGGTAGGAGTAACAGAATCTGATGCAATTTCCTATCCACTTGGAGATTGTCTGTTTTGAAATTGCTTTTCCTTCCCTTCCTGTTGCATATGCTACCAGAAGCTGGTCAGTTTTTCTATTGCCCTTGGTTCTGTCCAGGTAGTAGCGCAACTGTCTATGTACATCCAAAGTATGCAGCAGTCTTTCCCCTGTTCTGTGGATTGGGGAAGAAGGTAGGTAGGTGGATTGCCTGGTTTAAAGACACTCTGGATACCACCTTAGCATAAACGTAGGATTTGTTCTCATGGACACTCTATCTTGATGGAAGATTAGGAAGGGTTGTACTGCCATTAAAGCCTGTAGCTCAGAAACCCTTCTTGCTGAGGTAATTGCCAGCAGAAAAGCAGTTTTCCAGGATAGGTGTTGAAGATCTGCTGTTGCTGCTGGTTCGAAAGGGGGGAGTGTCAATTTTTCTAGCACAAAGTTCAAGTCCCATGCTGGTAATGGTGGTTTCCTAGGAGGTTTTACATTTTTAATTCCTCTCAGAAACTGCCTGAGTAGAGGATGCGAGAAGACAGGAGGATTGAAGCTGTATTCTGCAGAAATAGCTGATGCATGTATCTTGATGGAGGAATAGGACAGGCCTGTATGGAAAAGCTCTGCCAAATACTCCAGAATGTTGGCAATGTCTACCTTTGATACATCTTTTCCCCTTTCAGTACTCCAAATGAGAAACCTTTTCTATTTTCCTGCATAGTTCCTTCTTGTTGAGGGTCTGCGGGCCTCAAGGATAATGTCTTTAACCCTTTGGGATAAATCTGGGTTAGTTGCTCTTATGTAATGTTCCAGGCTGTCAGCTGCAGGGTTTTCAGGTTTGGATGCAGGGTGTTGTAGCCGCTCTGAGTTAACAGCAAAGGAATCAGGGGTAGTGTCCACATTTTCCCCCGAGACATGCTCCTCAGCAATGGGTACCAATGTTGTCTTGGCCAGTCTGGAGCTATCAGAATGATCCTTGGACGTTCCTCTTTGATTTTCAATAGCACCTTGTGCATCAAAGGAAGAGGTGGGAATGCATATGCTGTCAGGCCTTTCCAACTGAAGGATAGAGAGTCCACCTTCCAAGCAAGTGGGTGGTACATCCTTGTGCAGAATTTCTTGAGCTGGTGATTGAGTGGGGATGCGAATAGGTCTATTTGTGGCAGTCCCCATTTCCTTGTGATGACCTTGAAGATGTCCGGGTGTAGCATCCATTCGTGAGCATCCGAGGCAGTTCTGCTTAATATGTCTGCTAGGATGTTTTCTTTTCCCGGTACAAAAATTGCTTGTAACTGAATGTTGTAGCTCAGAGCCATATTCCATAGGTCCAGTGTCATCCGGCATAGAGGGTATGAATGAGTGCCTCCCTGTTTGTTGATGTACCACATGACTGTGGTGTTGTCTGTCCTTATCATCAACTGCCCTTCTTGGAGGAATGGTCTAAAATTCTGGATTGCTAATTTTACTGCCAGCATTTCCTTTTGATTTATGTGCAGGTGCAGCTGATCTGGAGTCCATAAGCCTTGTATGCACTTGTCCAGCATGTGGGCCCCCCAACCGAGGTCTGAGGCGTCCATTGTGATGGTTTGGCTTGGTTGAATGCTGTGGAAGGGCAAACCTGGGTTTGACTGGCATGCCTGAGCCCACCATAGGAACTCTTGTTTCAGGCATGGGATTAGTGGTATTTCGGTTTCTAGGCTGTGCCTGTGTTGAGACCATAAATTCTTCAGGTACCACTGTAGCTTTCTCATATGCAGTCTGGCATGAGGGACCAGGATTATGCAGGATGCCATGAAGCCCAAGGCCTGCAGTACTTTCCTTGCTGTTAGTTTGCTCTGCTTTGTTAATGCCAAGAAGTAGAGAGGAAGTTGTTCTTGTTTTTCTGCAGTTAGGAAGGCCATCTGTTTTACTGTGTCCAATTCTGCACCTAAGAAGGTTATTCTTTGGGTTGGTATCAGTCTTGATTTTTTTATATTGACTGTATATCCCAGGGCTTGCAGTAAGCAAATGACTATTTGTATGTCTTCTGTTAGCTTGTTTTTGTTGTCCGCTTGTATCAGGCAGTCGTCCAGGTATGGATATATTTGGATTCCCTGAAGCCTGCAGTGAGCTATTACTGATGCCAGGCATTTCGTGAACACTCTGGGCGCAGTAGATAAGCCAAAGGGCAATGCTGAGAATTGATAATGCTCTGATCCTGCAAGAAATCTGAGGTATCTTCTGCAATTTGGTCGTATGGGGACGTGCAGGTATGCCTCCTTGAGATCTAGAGTCACCAGCCAATACTCCTTGCCCAGCATGGGAAGAAGTTGCTGTAGGGTCAGCATTTTGAATTTTGGAACAATGATGAATGTGTTTAAAGCGGACAGGTCGAGAATAGGCCTCCAATTTTTCTCTTTTCTTGGTACCAGGAATAGTCTGGAGTAAAATCCCTTTCCTTGTTCCATAGATGGTACCCTTTCCACAGCTCTCATCTTTGCTAATTGAGCTATTTGTTTTAGAGCTTCTGTCTTTTGATTTGGTGGTAGGTTTGGCATTCCTCTTTTTCCTGGTAAAGTATGGAAATGAAACCTGTAGCCTTGGTCTATAGTTTGCAAAATCCACTTGTCTCTTGTGATGTAGTGCCAGTTTTTTGAAAATAAGGCTAACTTTCCGCCTAAGGGTGCTGCTATTTGTTCCCTGGTAGGCAGTGCCATAGTCAAGTCACTGTGATTGTCCTGTTGCAGTGGTAGTAGTTGTGTCTGTGCCTCGCTGGTTATTACCTTGCCACTGGCGTCCCCTGTAGGCACCTCCTCTGGATTGATTTCTGCCTCTTGAACGCCTATTCCTGCCTCTCTGAGTTTTAGAGGAGTCTGGAAAGGACCAATTTTTGGAAGGCCAGTTCCTGCTAAATCTTGGAGGCTGAACCTGTAAGAAATCTTTCACTGTTTGTACAGATTTTGCCTTCTCTTCCATTTTCTTCAGTACCTGTTGAGCAGGAGAACCAAATAAACTGACCTTATCCATAGCAGCATCTAATAGTTTTGCTTTAACATGATCCGGCAAGACCTGTTCTTTCAACCATGCATGCCTTCTTATAACTGTGCCAGTCATGGCTGATCTAAAGGAAGCCTCCAGTGCATCATAGCCACATTTTAAAGAATGGTTACTAACCTGCTGGATGTTATGCACCATTTCTAGAACATATTTCTTATCTAAAGAATCATCAGAGGACAGTTTCTTAGTTAACTGATCAAGCATAAACTCCTGGTATTGGATCATATGAAACTGACAGTTCAATGCCCTAGCTGAGAGAGTAGCAGAGGTGTATACTTTTTTACCCCATCTCTCTAAGGACCTGGATTCCCTTTCAGAAGGGAGAGGGTTTTTAACTGAGGTCGAAGCTACTGCCTTAGGCCCCTGGGAGATAGTCTCGGGATCTGCAAAAAGAGCCTTGTATAAATGGTGATGTGTGTCCGGGACCCTGTAAAACCTATCGGGCTTAGCAGGGGCTGGAGGCAAAGTGTCAGGAGCAGTGCAAGCGTCATTAAATGCATCATCTACAACAGGAAGAACTGGAGGTATAGCTAAAGGCCTATGTTGTGGTAAATGCAAAAAAGTCCTAAGCCTTTTCCTTGAATCTGAGAAATCTTGTCCCTGCCAATGGAATTGCTCTCTCGTGGCATGTAAGGTTTCCCCAAAGGAAAATTCCTCTGGTGGAGAGGCAGAAGGAATCGATTCCTCAGCATCGGAGTCTTCATAAGTAGAAAAAGGAGCCTCTGGATGGTCTGTATTGTCTGTATCATCAGAAGAATCATCTGAGGACACTGGCTCAGGGGGCTCTGCTCTAGGTCTCTTTTCTGGAGGAGGTTGAGAGGCCCTGTCTGGATGAGATTGGGATCCCCTTATTAAAGAGATGAGATCCTCTGCCAGAGTGAGCATTTGGGAACTGGAACTGGGCCTGTGAGAGGGGGGCTTAACAGGCACAGACTTAGAAGTTTTGGCTGCTTTAGCCCTGGCAAAGGCCTTTATGGACATGGCTGCAGGAGGCCTAGCAGCACCACGTGCAGGGGTTGAAACATCCAAAGGGATGGTGTCCGATAATTCTTGTGAAACCACAGGAGCAGGTTGAATTTCAGAGGCCGATTCAACCAGGTTAGAAGGGGCCTCGGTAGTAGTCATGGATTCGGCTGAAGATAGAACCGTTTGCTCGGTTTCGGCCGAAACCGAGACACTAGTGGTTTGCTTAACGAGTGTCGGTCCTTTTCTTTGCATTTCTTAACAACTTGTGAAGTCGGAGGATCCGACGGCATTATGTACGCAAAATCTGAGCCGAAAAACTGTTCAGCAAACTCCGACCGACGTCTAAGCGTCCGTCGGTTGAAAGAAGCACAGGCTAAACAAGCTGCTACGTCGTGGTCTGGGCCTAAACAAGGTAAGCAGTAAGAGTGGAAATCTTTATGAGGTATTTGTTTCCCACAAGTTAAACAGTTATTCACTTTTTCTGACATCGGCTGAGGCAAGAAAGAGTCCCCAACGGGGTACTTAGCTTTTTAGAAGTCTTGAAGTAGTATTCGGTAGTAGTAATCTCTGGATCTGACCGACCGGCACTTGCGAACAGCTTCTGCTTCGGGCGCCACGCGGCAAGAAAGACTGAGGAAAATGGCGTCGGCTGATGCCTTTATACCCGAAGAACTGCAGCTATGACGTCGGGTGAAGTGCGACACCAGCCGAGGCCAGACCCAGACTTTGGAATCCGGCCGACCGAAGGGCTGCCTGACGACAGGACAACCCATTTGTAAGGACTGCAGATGCATCCTTGAAGGACATCTATAGGTTGTATAACTATAAAGTATATAGTATAATGTCTAGGCAATCAAAAATAATGAAGTCATTTTTGTTAGTTTTATTAAACCCAAACTTGAGTATGGAATAACAATATGGAAACCCTATAAGAAAACAAGCACAAGTAAACTGGGAAGAGTACAACGAAAATATACCAAGGGCATCCATGGATGTGAACATTTAAGTTATTATGAAAGACTAAAATATCTGAATTTGTACATTGTCTCTTACAGTTATCTAAGAGGAGATCTTATTCAGGTATATAGGGCATTTAGTGACAACTACTTCTGGGAATGTTTGGGGTTAACAAAAAGTACTACAGAATCATCAGACAACCTATGCAGAAGATTCTATAGGAATGACAAGTGTACTAATTGGTTCTCTGACAGAGTAGCTGATGCATGGAACAAACTACCAAATTATATTAAAGCAAGTACTAGTTTAGATATTTTTAAGAACAGCCTGGATACTTATTATGGGAACAAGTGTTCTGGTATATTGTCAAGCTAGAAGGGCATTAATGCCCATGCTTGACATATGTGTGTGTGCGTATGTATGTATGTAGATTTGATCAGCAATACCTTTTTGTTATCTGGATTCTGGTTTGTTATGCTGGAAGATTTTGAGTATTGATGATATTTAAAAAGGCACTAAGGGGCGGAGAAAGTTTTAGCCAATAAATGGAAGCATAAATAGTCAATGAATTATTTACAAGGCATCTATATTAAACAAGCTTCTAAGGTAATATTCTACAAATATTAACAAACTATATGCACGTCCCATTATAAATGAAAAAGAAGTGCTATTCTCATTAAGCAAAGGCAAGAAAACCAGTTCAATGGGCCTTGTCAATATGTCAGAACATCTAATAAAACAGTAACTATAGCAGTGGGTATATTTAATAATATGTTAAGACGTGGACTTCTCCCTGAAGATTGGAAGAAAAAAAGAAGTTATGTCTTACCATAACGTTCCATCTGAGTTGTTGATCTTCTTCTAGTCATTACTGATGGGTTCCCTTCCGGGCCTTATACCAAGCTTGCGTGCACCAAAAACTCTCGAGCTAAGATGCTACCCACAATGCCTTTCACTCGGTTACCTCAGATTGAGTTTGCATGCAACATATAGAAGAAACAGCAAGTCAGAGGCCATCTCTGCGCAGAAACCCCAAGACACCACAAAGACCCAGAAGATCCATCAGGAACCTTTGGGGGGGGGTCGGTGGGAGGGTGTGATGACTGGAAGAAGATCAACAACTCAGATGGAACATTATGGTAAGACATAACTTTTTTATCTGAAGTTGTTAATCTTCTTCCTATTCACCACTGATGGGACAGAATCCCCAGCTACTTGGAGAACCTGGGTGGCCCTTATGGAAGAATATTCCTGAGAACCATTGAGCCAAAGGCCGCTCATCCCCTGGAGATCAGATCCAATTTGTAATGCTTGATAAAGGTATGGGGCTTAGCCCAAATGGTGGCTGCACAAATGTCATCCATGGAGGCCCTGGAGTGGAAGGCATCCGATGCTGCAATAGCCCTAGTTGAGTGAGCTTTGATTTGGCCAGTCTTAGATTCATTTGTAAGCGAATATGAGAAGGCAATGCAATCCCTGAGCCATTTAGACAAAGTAACTTTCAATACTGCACCTCCCATACTAGGATCTAAAAAGGAAATGAAAAGCTGGTCTGACTTGCGAAAGGATTTAGTTCTGTCCAGACAGAAACGTAATTGTCTATGAACATCCAAAGAATGTAGGCAGTATTCTCCCTTATTTGAATAATTTGGAAAGAATACAGGGAGCTCAATGGACTGGTTAATAAAAAAATCAGAAACCACCTTGGGAAGAAAGGATGGGTTAGTACGAAGTGATACTCTGTCCTTATGAAAGATCAGATAAGGGCTCTTGATACATAATGCTTGCAATTCAGAATTCCGTCTGGCTGAGGTGACAGCCACCAGAAATAAGGATTTCCATGACGGGCATTTTAGATCACATGCAGCATGCTCAAAAGGGGTCAGAAAAAGAGACTGCAGAACCCAGGAGAGATTCCATGCCTCCACTGGCTACCTGATGGGAGGCTTGCTGTGGAAAATACCCTTGAGGAAAGTCTTGCAAATGCAAGTGAAAATAAGCGGGACTCCATCTGAACCATTATGGAAGTTGGAAACAGCTGCAAGATGGACTCAAATGGTGGAAGCTGACACCCCAGTGTCGAACAGTTCAAGCAGGCAATGAAGAATAGTGGCTACAGGAGCCGAAAACAGATCTAGCTTCCAATTATGTGACCAAATAGAGAATCTTTTCCATTTGTCCCTGTAAAGTTTCCTGGTGGATGGTTTATGAGAGGCCAAGATAATATCATGGACGGATGAAGAGAGGGTTTCCTGCCTGGCAACTAACGGAAGTGGAGAAACCAAGTCATCAGCTTGAGAGTGGACAGATTTGGGGGAGTCAGCCCTTGTGGGTGAGATGAGGTCCTGATGAGTGTCTAGGAATCAAGGAGGTTGTAGCAGATGAGGTCGGAGGAAGGGAAACCATACTTGAGGCCAGAACAGGGCAATGAGGATCACTCTGCTTCTCAACTGAATAGTTTTCCTTAGAACAAGGGGGATCAGAGGAATCTGAGGATAAGCATAAAGGAGACCCGTGGGCCAATCTTGAACTAAAGCATCTCTCGGTAACTCCCCATGAGGAGGAAAGAGAGCAAAGTAGCTGCTGCATTTTGTGTTTGAGGGGGAGGAGAAAAGATCACAGCATGGCTGGCCCCAACGGCTGAAAATTTCCACCGCCACACTCGGACTGAGAGACCACTCGTGAGGACGGAGGATGCGTCTGCTTAGCCTGCCCGCAATCACGTTGGAGCTCCCCATGATATGTGTTGAGATCAGAAAGCAGTTGGAAGCTATCACCCAATGCCAAATTCTCATGGCTTTGCAAAATAGGGGGTAGGATTTGGTCCCTCCTTGTTTATGTACCAGACCATGGACATGTTGTCCGACTGGATAGCAATTGTTCAGGACGGAAGGAGCAGATGGAAAGCTTGCAATGCCAATAGCACTGCTCATAACCCCAGGACACTGATATGCAAGTTGACCTCTACGTTGGACCGCGTGCCTTGGACTGACTTTCCCTGGAAGTGCCCCCCCCCCCACACCCTATCAGGGAAGTGTCCGTGGTCACCGTGGTGCTGGGTTGGGGAGCCTGGAAGGGGCGACACCAAAGATTTTCTTCTGTACTCATCCACCAGAGGAGATCTTGTTTGCAAGTGTTGGTGATGAAAATCTGTGAGCTCAGGGGGTGAAGAATGAATATCCATTGTGACTGAAGGAGCCACTGTAGTAATCTCATGTGTAATCTGGCTAGGGGAACAATAGGGATGGCTGCAGCCCTAGACCCCAGAGCCTGGAGAACTTCCCTTGCAGACACCTTTCTTCGACAGAGTATCACTTGAACTCGTGTCCTTAATCTCTGAAGCCTGTGAAGAGGAAGACAGATCAGACTTAACTGAGTGTTGAATATTGCCCCTATGAATTCCAATTGTTGTGAGGGCTGAAAGTTGGATTTCTCCCAGTAGATGGTGATGCCTAGCGACTCCGCTAGAATTAGAGTGTAGTGGAGGGCCCTGACCAGTAGGCGCTTGGTGGGGGTGGAAAGGAGCCAATCGTCTAGGTACGGAAACACCTGGAATCCCTGAAGTCTCAGATGAGCTGTTACCACTGCTAGGCATTTCGTGAACACTCTGGGGGTCATGGAGAGACCGAATGGCAGGGCTCTCAATTGGTAGTGATTGGCTCCCAACTAGAATCAAAGGAGGCTCCTGGAGCATTTGTCCATCCTGATGTGGTAATACGCATCCCAGAGATCTAATGAGCACATCCATACACCCTCCCGCAGAAAGGGAAAGATGGATTGAATTGGGACCATGTTGAACTTGGTCTGAACTACCGATTTGTTTAGTTGGCTGAGATCCAGAATGGGCCTCCAGTCCCCAGTCTTCTTTGGCACCAAAAAGAATCTCGAGTAGAACCCTGATCCGCACTAGTCTGGGGGAGTTTACCACCGCAAGAAGAGCAGTGTTTAAACCCCATAGTCCCTTTCTTGTCAGACATAATAGAGAGCACACACACACGCACACAAATGTAGGAAAGAGTGACGAAAGTGAAGAAAAGAGGAAATACTAACAATGGTATTGGGATACCACAAGGGTAGAAGGGCCAATACCAACAATGGTATGAAACGGATACCTGTGGGTAGAGCTGAGTGTAGAAAGATACCAAAAAACTAGTAACTAACAAAAAAACTTGTAAAATTTAGAAAGATAAATCACTTAGCTGGAGAGCTCGGTGAAACGCTGCTATATGGCTGCATGGCAAACAAGATCTGATGTAACTGAGTTAAGGGCATTGTGGGTAGCAGCTTAGCTCAAGAGTTTTTGGTGCACGCCAGCTTGGTATAAGGCCGACTCGGTTCCAAGGGCTCGGAACCGAACCCATCAGTGATGAACAGGAAGAAGATTAACGACTTCAGATCTTCTGTTTTTCCTATTTTTAAGGGAGGAAATACACTAGAAATAGTCAAGTATCACTCAATAAGTCTTACTACAATTATAGGGCATGCTTTCAATAGGGTATATTACAGCATTTAATAAAGGAAATAACTAAGGCCCAAACACAGACTGTAATAAATAATGTGTAATAAATAATGTTCAACAAAAGGCAGATCAACTTTATCATGTAAAGTTACATTTCATAATAAGCCCTCAGTCTTGCATGATCAAAGTAAACATGCAGTTATAAATCTTGATATAACCAAGGTCTTTGACGAATTCCAACATAATTAAATTAATGGCTGTCTTCAGAGATTAGGGGGTGGTAAATTCTTAGATAATAAGGCGGATATTGAACTGCTTATAGGATCATCAGCAATGCATTATTCTGCAAGGTACTAGGTCCAGCTGGAGGACTGTATCTAAGGGAGTACCTCAAGACTGGATATTAGGCTCTATACGTTTTAACATAGTAGTCTCTGAGATCCCAACATCTACTATATTTTGGTTATGCAAATATGCTGTTGACTCTAAAATGTGGCCAAAGATTAATGATGTATATGACTTAAAATCTGTATCTTACAAGATTAAATGAGTAGACTACTAGGATGGGATTACAATTTAATTAAGAAAAGTAAAGTAGTTATGCTTGGTAAACAAACTGAAGATAATGATAGAAAATAACAGACATGAAATAGCTGACAATGTGAAAAATCTAGGTACCTTACTGGGAACTGGCTTGACACTTAAGTTATCATACACAGGACATAAAATTAAAAGCTTTAAAACAGACAGAACTAATATAGAACACAGCAGAAACCAAGATTCTTTTTGTACTTAAAACCTTATTTATTGTTTGGCCATTAACAGAGTATAATCGGATTTTCTACTAACTGTCAGACATTGGAGATGTAGAAATTATTCAAAGATGTTTTAAGAAAAGAATACAAAACATCTGTCATATTCAGATATATTTAAGTACCAAATACTTTACAGTACACTACACAGACTTGTTAGGGGAAAACTGTGTTTGGCCTTTAAAGCTATAACTGTTAAAGACTTGAGAAAAGAATTTGGACTGACCTTGAATAAAATCTATCCAGGAGTCATGGATCAGGGACCTTCCCATGTAATAAATTATAACAGGCCCATGAAGAGGGATAGAGTCATAATTCAAGCAATACCTAGGTTATGGAATAAAATCACAGTAAAGACTCACACCCACTAAGAGTGTTTAAAGCTAGACTGGATGAGCATATGGGAGATAAATAAAAATGTGAGGTTTAAGAGAATGCAGTCGTAATGGTTTAATTTAGCATATGCTGTAGGGTATTAGCTATGAAACTATGAATTGGATTGATTTAAAATTATGATTAGAGTACACTGCCACAAAATCCCTTAATTAGCATCTTCCTTATCCCAAGTGCATCAGCTCATTTCCACTTATCTACTCCTGCAACTGAAATCTGATTACCAGCTGCTACTTATAAAAAATACACAGTGAAACTGTCACTAGCATTGCATTCTCCACTCTCTTTTCATTTACTTCTTCTTTCGGCTTTTCCCAGTTGGGGTCGCCACAGTGGATCACCTGTCTGCTTGTGATTGGCAGTGGAGTTTTACGGTGTCGAGTTGCCAGTCTGGCGCCCAACCTTCCACAGAAGGCACACATATGCACGCACCCACGCTTAGGGCCAATTTAGTGTGTCTAATCCACCTACAGCATATCTTTGGGATGTGGGAGGAAACCAGAGCACCTGGAGGAAACCCATGCGACCACAGGGAGGACATGCAGACTCTGCACAGAAGGCACCCCAGCCAAGGATCGAACCAGAGAACCTCTTGCTGTGAGGCAACAACACTAACCGCTACAACTCTTCTTTCATTTACTAACATGTCTTTTTCTCGAGTGAATGAATAAAAATACCATCTCCAGCACAATCCACATTTTCAGTCTACTCTGCTAAACTGACAGTCATTAAGAAATTGCAGTTAACTTTTAAATTTATGAAAGCTAATCCACATATATTCATAACCCAGTCACCCCAGCAGCTGTAAGTCACAACATTGTTTAACTTTACACTACTATTTCCTAGTGTTTTTCCTTCCCTTCTTTAATTTTTTTCACTTATCCATTCAGATAACACTTAGAAAACAGTTACTTCAGTCAACACACTATTCATATGTTTAATTAAGTTTATATACCTTACATTTAAAGAGGCATTGTTTTGCCTTGCCAATAATCAAACCTACTTACATTCAGAAAAAACATCAACCCTCTTGGGTAACAATACCTTTTTTGTATACAGTGCACTAATCTACTATACTTTACTATAATATTGAGTTTTAACACAACATATAATTAGAAAATGAAAACTTGTTTTACTTACAGCTGTTTTTTCTCCATTTAGCTTCAAGGACAACAATAACCTAAAATGGGGTTCATACACTTCAGTTCCCCATCAGTTTATTCATCACATGGTAGATCAATACTCCACAGTTTACATTATTTACCAAGTTCAATGTATTACCAATCTTGTTCACAATTTTCAACTTCTCAACATATCAGCTTCAGTTATGCCAATCCTGATTAGCAAAAAAAAAACAAGAATGTTTCTTTAGTTCTCCTAGCTGTTTAAGCAGCTCATAATGAGATCATTATTTTCTACTTCTCTCACTATTTACCAGAGTCACATAATTAATTAGTCCTCCGCCTATTCCTCACCTCCTCACAGCACTAGGATCTGGTTTGAATCTAGGCTTCTCATGAGTATTCTGGTCAGTTCTTGGTCACCTCTCTGTTGCCCTAACATTTTTTTTTTTGAAAAATTGGAAAAGATTTCATAGGTACAGTCTCTCTCTTGGACTTTCCTTACTTGTACAGGGTCAAGACCAAGTTCCCTTCACTTTGTTAATGGGAGTTTTGATCATTTTTTTTTAATCTCCTCCACAACCTGATCTGCCTTTATATATGTTTGCATCCCACCTGGAAAAATATTTTGAAAATGGATGGATACAGTTGTATGAATCTCACTCCAATCTCTCCAAACCTCTAAATGCCTAAAATAAGCTTGCTTCTCTTTTGTCTGATGTAGACAGAGTAATCATTTTCCAAAAACACACTGGCATAACCAATTTTTAAAACTTTTCCTTTTAGCATACATTTATCAGAAATATATCCTTTTGATAGTACAACTGTATTTTCACCACTACAAGTCTTATCTGCATTTGGAGACTAAAACTAGGCTAGACACAATGTACCATCTCAGTTAACAAATCCTCCTGTGAGACACCAGCTCAGTACTTTGTTGTACTGGTATAGTAATAAACCTCAAGCTTTTTCTTTGTGTTGTATCTTCAAGCTGTATTATTTTTTTAACTTTACTGCATTTAATGGCTCAATCTCTGTCAATCTGCACCTCCTTTCTGTTTCTGACATCTTCAAACGTAACATGTCAGTTTGCTTATTTACTCCTTCTATTTTCCATCTATTTTTATTTTTTTCTTATATCATCTTTCATTGGCCCACTTACTTTATTTAACTCTGAATGTTTCTGAACTACTCCTTTCCTCATGTTTACTGAAGCCATCTCCTGCACTGAGGATTCAAATAAGTTTAATTTGTGCTGATCAGCCATGACTTCCATTTTTGTGTAATTACTTTCTTTGTCATTATACGACTGCGGTGGTGGTGCTGCGGTAGCGTTGTCGTCTCACAGATAGACGTTGTCCTGTTCGATTCTCAGCTAGAGCGTCTTCTGTGTGGAGACGTGCATGAATGGGCGTACCTTCGTTGAAGGTTGTGCATCAGGGCTGGCAACTCGTCATGTAAAAATCTACTGCCAATCATTAGCAGACCGGAGTTCCACTGTGGCGACCCCTAACCGGGAAAAAGCTGAAAGACACAACAACAACTTTCATATTCAATGACATTTATGCGTTCTAACATTTTCTGTAGATCAACCCAACTTGAGAGCAAAACCACTAGAGTTACTTTCAACTCCTCCTTAAAATGTTTCTCACTAGTTTTTGACTTTCCTCTATAAAGTCACTTAATCTTTCATAGCCTCAAAAAAGAAGTTATGTACTCACCATAACATTCCATGTTTGTAGTCCATCTCACCCTTCATTCTTACATATGGGATTGGAGCTGATCCTCGGCTCTGACTTGGCTGATTACAAAGCACGAAGTCTCTAAGTTGGCTCATGGCAAGGTAGGTATCCCATAATGCACTACTAATAATCCCCAGATCTTGTTTGCTGCTGTATATAATAGTGATATAAAATATTTCCACACGGAAAAACAAAAGACGAAAGGTCTCCAACTCTAAGGAAGATAGACATATCTTGTCTCCAGATCCTCCAAGGATACATGGACGGGGGTAGGTGGGTGGGTTCGTAAGAATGAAGGGCAAGATGGACTACAAACATGGAACGTTATAGTGAGTACATAACTTCTTTATGTTCTGTAGTCCTATCTCGCCTTCATTCTTACATATGGGACAGCGTCCATAGCACCTGTCTCGCCTTCATTCTTACATATGGGACAGCGTCCATAGCACCTTTTTCTTTGGTGACTCATGGGAATATACTCCTAAGAACCATGGAACCAAAGGAGGATCTACCCCTGGAGGCCAAGTCCAATTTTTAATGAGTAATAAAGGTATGAGGGGTAGCCCAAGTTGCTGTTGCACATATACTGTCCATTGGAATTCTGGCCTGAAAAGCGGCAGATGTGGATACAAATCTGGTGGAATGAGCTTTAATTTTAAATGGGAGTTATTTGCCATTAGAAGAGTAAATAAAAGATATGCAATTTGAAATCCAGTTTGATAATGTTATCTTGAAGACTGGCATTCCTTTTCTCATCTCCGAAAAAGATATAAATAATTGGTCTGATCTCCTAAACTTTTTGGCTCTATGTAAACAGAACCTTACCTGTCTGTGTACATTGAGATGATGAAACGTATATTCCGCTTTGTTTGTATGATTTGGAAAAAAGACTGGCAGTTGAATAGTTTGATTAATATTTGATTGTGAACAAATCTTGGGGATGAAGGAAGGGTTAGTGCGAAGGGAAACTCTTTCTCTATGGAATATCAAGTAAGGAGGTTTGACAGAGTGCTTGCAGTTCTGACACTCTTCTGGTGGACGTAATGGCTACCAGAAAAATGGTCTTCCATGAATCACATGTATGTGAAGGTTCAAAAGGAGGTGGATTAAGTTTTGAGAGAACAAAATTTAAATCTCAGGGAGATATAGGTTCTTGAAAGGGAGGTCGTAGTAAGGTAGCGCCTTTTAAAAATGATTTACACAATCTGTGAACCATAAGATTAGGTTCATGTTGTCCCAAATGAAAATTGGAGATAGCTGCTAAATGAACTTTGATTGTAGCAGCAGCTGATCCCTGATGAAAAAGTTTGGTTAGAAATTCTAATACTAAAGGAATGGAGGCTGTGTATAGATCTATGTTCCTAGCTTGTGCCCAAAGGGAAAATCTTTTCCATTTGCTAGCGTACAATTTTCTTGTAGAAGGTTTATGAGATGACGTCAGGATATGCGTAACCGCAGGGGAGAAATCATGAAGCCTGACTAGGGATGGAAGTGGAGCAGCCACGCTGTCAAGTTGGGGGTGTGGAGACAGGGATGGAAAGTGCCTGACATATGTGTCAGAAGGTCTGGTACTGGGTCCAGAGTCCATGGATTGTCCAGAAGGTGAGGCCCGAGAAAGGGGAACCAAATCTGACGAGGCCAGTAAGGAGTGATGAGAATCATTCTCGTTCCAAAGTCTTGGTTTCTGGATAACTTTCAATATTAGCAGAAAGGGAGGAAAAGCATAAAGAAGCCTTGAGGGCCAATTGTGGACAAGTGCGTCTCTCGGTGTCTCCCCCGGGGAGGGGATAAGGGAGAAGTAGCTGCTGCATTTGGTGTTCATTGGGGTGGCAAACAGATCACAGCAAGGCTGTCCCCATTTACAGAAAATCTGTTCCGCGACTTTCTGATCCAGAGACCACTCATGAAGCATCAAGATTGCCCTGCTGAGCTTGTCAGCTATCGCACTGGTTCTCTCCGGGATATGCGTTGCAACTAGAAAGCGTTGGGAAGATATCGCCCACTGCCAAACACACAGAGCCTCTCGACATAGGGGGTAGGATATGGTTCCTCCTTGTTTGTTTATTTACCATACTACTGACATATTGTCTGACTGGACTGCTATTGCCCCTAGAGGAAGAAAGTTGTGAAGTGTTTGCAACGCAAGTAGCACTACTCTCATCTCTAGAACATTGATATGCAAGTGAGCCCCGTGTTCTTGCCATGTGCCTTGGACTGTCCTTCCTAGAAAATGCCCCCCACCCCCACCCTATCTGGGAGGCATCCGTGGTCACAGTAGCAACGGGATGGCGAGGAATGAATGGTCTCCCTATCGTTAGTTGATTGGACTGGATCCACCAATTAATGTCCTTTTTGCAGGATTGCGTTATTAAAATGGGATGAGACAGAGGCAGTTGCTGAAGGGACCACTGGGAAAAGAGTAGCCATTGTAGAATTCTCATATGTAGTCTGGCTAACGGAATTAGGTTTATACTACAGGCCATGGTTCCCAGTAGTTTGAGCACGGTCTTCGCTTTGACCTTGTGTTGGGGAAGCAGGCTGTATATTTGTTGTCCTAGATTTTGCACTTTGTCTGAAGGAAGGCAAGCCATCATTGCGACTGTGTCTATTTCTGCATCTATAAAAGTCACATATTGAGAGGGCGACAAGGCAAACTTTTCCCAATTTATAGTAATGCCTAGATGAGTACAGACTTGGATGGTTGAAATCTCTGGCTTGTAGAAGTATATGCCTGGTGGTGGCAGTCAGGAGCCAGTCATCCAGGTATGGAAACACTTGGAATCCAATAAGTCTCAAGTGAGCCGTTACTACTGCCATGCATTTGGTGAACACCCTGGGGGCTGTGGTAAGACCAAAGGGCAGAGCACGAAATTGGTAATAACTGGCTCCCAGCTGGAAGCATAAATGACTCTTTGATGCTCTGTCCATTTTTATATGTGGTAGTATGCATCTTGGAGGTCTTTGGAGACATCCAATTGTCTTTCCCTAACAGAGGGAGAACAGACTACAGTGTCACCATTTGGAACTTGGACTTCTTCACTGATTCGTTTTAACTTGCTGAGATCCAAGATAGGCCTCCAGTCCCCTGTTCGTTTTGGCACTAAAAAGAATCTGGAGTAAGTTCCGAATCCTATCTGGTCTGCGGAGACAGTTTGTATGACTCTCTTTTGAAGCAACTTCTGGACTTCTATAGTTGCTTGATCCCTGTGATTGGGTGGAACATCTGGGATTTTCTTGGTTAGATGAGGTAGAAAAGTGAAGGGTAAGGAGCATCCTCTGGAAATTATCCTTTGTACCCACTTGTCTTGTGTGATGTCATGCCAGACTTCTGGGTACAAGGATAAGCGACCCTCGACTGGCTCCAGAGAAGCGCAGCCGGGCCTCACTTCAGGAGCGCTGATAGGGATGTCCACAAAAAGAATCATGGTCACCCTGGTTTTGTGGACCCCCCCCCCCTGCCTCTAGGGCAACATCTACCACTATTTCCTCCTCCTCTGCCTCTGAAGAAGGAATCACCTTGTGCGTCTGGGAAAAATCTAAGAGATTTCTTGAAACACCCCCCCCCCGACCTTTACGGTATGGTCTAGAGGGGACAGAAAAACGTACTCCCATGGCAGAGAGAGTCTTCCCTTCCTGCGCACATCTGGTGAGTGTGTCTTTTACCTTTGTTCCAAACAAAGAGGAACCGTCAAAGGGGGCATTGATAAATGTAGATTCGAAGAGCTCCGGAAAATTACACAAATTCATCCAGGAGTGTCTCTTAAGGGAAACTCCTGAACCCGCTGCCCTGCTCGCTCCATCTGCTGCATAAGATATCAGCCTCATGGAGGAGTTAACAATAGAGTTTAAGGTGGACAACTAAGCAGTAACCTTCTCAGGGACTCCTTCAGTTAAAACACCTTGGAGAGTATCTCCTAGCTCTTTTAGGAGATCTCTTTGAAGCCTAGTAAAATGGGTGAGGTAATTCAGTGATCTGAGTGTAAAAGCCACGGAAGAAAAAATTTGCTTCCCGTATCTGTCCATTGTTCGAGACTCTTTGTTCGGTGGGTGGACAGATGAGGATGTCTCTACTAGTTCCTGTTTTGTGGCTGTTTCCACCACCACGGCATCTAAAGGCACACCTTTGGTCAGAAACTCTTTTTCCTTAGGAGCTGAAAGGAATTTGTTCGGCCTTCTAGGGCCTGGTTCCGTGGTGTCAGGAGTTTCCCACACCTTTCGACTCACCAGATCTAACAGCTCATCGAAAGGTGGAGACACCCAAGAGGCTGAAGGTTGAGACCCGAAAGCCTTCAGGTACACTGACTCCTCATCAGAAGAGGTGATGGTGGGCCAGCCACCTCTCTGTTTCAGAATCTCTAGGATAGCTACGAAGTAGATGTCATCAGAGAATGACCTAGGGGACCCTTCTGACTCCTCAAGGTTAGTGTCAGAGTTGATGGACTCATCAGGGAAGTCCACATGCTTCCTCTTGCAAGTTCTCTTCTGAGAGGGCTCCTCAGAAGGGTATTCTGGGAAGTTCTCGGAAGACTGGGGACCACCCAAGGGGGGCTCCTGAGGCTGCAGGTCTTTGCTGTCAAGAGAGAGAGAGATGGTGCTGAGACAGAGGTCAGAGCTTGAGGGGGAAGAGCATCAGTACCCTTGTGTAGAGATGAAGATCTAGACAGCACACTCCTCACCATCTCTAAGGCAGATCTCTCCGACTCAGAGGACACCACCGGTTCTGAGGAAGGAGAAGTACGCCCGGCTCCAGAGCGATCGGCTCCGAGACAGATGTAGGATCCGAGCTCAGCAGAGCCGACGCACCGAGAGGTAGGCTCGGAACATCCCCATCGGGGCCCACTGGTGAGCTTCGGCTCCTAGACACCATGGATGGCACCGAAAGTGTCAGAATGGAACTCGGCTCTGAGAAAGCCACTTGGGGTGCTGGAACTGACGGTTCCACAACAAACGGCACCGACAGATCCGGCATGGCTCGGAGGAGGAACAGAAGCAGGTAATACGGCCTTAGATGGCTCCGGAATAGATTGGGTCGAAGCCAACAAAAAATTTGTTAGCGCAGACGACTTCAAAAGTTTAAGCACCACCCTCTCGATATCCTCCTGAGAGAGACTCCTTGGGGATCTGGAAGACAAGGTAGGGGATCGAGATCTCTGCAAATTTGGAGACCTAAGTTTCGGGGATACCAGTAATAAGTCTTTACACCGGCTCCAAGGTATGGATCCAGCTATAGGCTCCGAAAAACTTGAGGCCTAAACTGGAAGGTCTACATTAATAACCTCAACCAGCTCCGAAGGCAGAGGAGCCGAAGAGGTAGAAGGTTTGTCAATTTTGACAACTTTCTCTGGAGGTCCTAATTTAATAGTTGGTGTAGGAGAATGTCTTTTCACCGACTTAACCTTCTCTTTTTTGAAGAGGGAGACTTGGAGTGAGAAGAGGAAGAACTAGCTAAATCCTTCTCAAAGGAAGGTTTAAGTAGACCTTTCAAAATCGGTTTGTTCTTCCTTTCCTGGAGAACCCGGGAACTAAAAGAATACCAAAAAGTACATGTGTCCTGTAGATGTATGGCTGCCAAACAATACAAGCAAATACTATGCCCGTCAGTCAGGGAAATTTTTTGTGAGCATTTTAAGCATTTCTTAAAACCCGAAGGTTTATGGTCTTTAGTTTCCTTAGACATAACTACCACGACAACTATAAATGTAGACAGACAATTAGAAGAGAGGACAAGGTCCTCTAACTTAAATGGACCTAGCCCTGCTCAAGAAACAACACACAAGGGAGAAAGGCAATAGAGGGTTAGGTCCTCTAACTTAAACGGGCCTAGCCCTGAACAGAAGGGTAAGTGAGATAGATAACAACAAGAAACAGGAAAGGCAAAAGTAGGTCCTAACTAAAAAACGGACCTAAGAAAGCTTAACAATAACTAGCACAAGAGAAAACTAAGGGATACCACTAAGGAAGGCCTGCGGAAGTGCCGGCCAACAATTAGCAACAACAATTTGCAACAAAACTTAAGAAACACACTAACTACTCACAAGTTAACAACAGTAAGCTATTAATACTAAACTAAGTTTACAGTCAAAAAAGAACACTATCAATATTTGAAGAAAAATATTCCAATTTAGCCACAGCCAAGAAAGAGAACACTTCTGAACTCGTAGAGCGGCAAATGAGATCTGGGGATTACTACTGCATTATGGGATACCTACCTTGCCACAAGCCAACTTAGAGACTTTGAGCTTTGTAATTGGCAGAGTTGGAGCCGAGGATCGGCTCGGAACCCATATGTAAGAATGAAGGCGAGATAGGACCACAGAACATGATATGTTTCCATGTGCCTCACTCTCCCTTTCAACATCTGCAACATACCATATTCATTTGAGGGAAGATCTTCTGCATCCTAGTTAGAGTGTAGAAGTACTTGTACAGGCACATTCATGCAAATATTAAGAATTTCCTAGCCTTTGTTGCATATCTTGGGGCTAAACATACATCCCTCCACTGCTCTTTTATAAAGTCTTTTGGACCAGTCTTTTATAACCTGCATACCTTCTATATCATTTAATTCCCTCAAACCAGAAAAGGTCCTCAATAATAGTTTACCTCTTCTCTTGTAATCCTGTAATTTAGTATCTATTCTATACTTTACCAACGTTGGTTTTACCCCAATTTGATTAGCTCTCTTTCCCTAGTTACCTCACTTGTAATTAGCCCTCGATAAATAAATCACTCCCATGGCACTAAATTAAAATTCTGTCTGGTATCCCCCCATTCCAAACATCACACCACCCTCTTAATCTATTCTCAATACCTGGGTTGTTTGTTTCTCCTCCACATCTGTTCTATATACCTTCTTGCTTCTCTGCTGTTCTAGTTCTCACTCATAGCATTTCAGCAAGATTTGTCACTTCTGTTCTTTAATTTGTTTCCTACTAAGTAGAGGACTTTATTTTCTTGACATAATCCAACTCTCCTCCCTCCTGTCCCTCAAACACCCACAATCTTAAGGATTCCTTGCCTTGCCATATTTCCCCTTTACTCAGAAGCATTATTTTCCATTTTGTCATATGCCCATCATCCTGTAATAAATATAAAAGCTTTAACATTGCAGCCTGAAATTATTCTCTCATGTCTGGTAGAGTTAAACCTCCAGCTTCTGTTGTGCATTTCAAAAATCCCCATTTCACTCTAGGCCTGTTCCAATTTCACATAAACACTTTCATTTCTTTATTGGTACTATACTGTACATCTTTCCCAGGTGATAAAAATAGCCCTACACACAGGAGCAAAGGTACCAAATCCATTTTAATAGCTAGAATTTTAGAATATCCACATCCTTAAATATTAAACTTCCATTGTTGGACTTAAGTTAATATTTTCTGTTTTGTTTTTTCTCACAATTTCTTAAGCAACATGTTGCGTATTTTGCATATTCTATAAAGCTAAATATTTCATTCTATACTTTTCCCCACAAGGCTGGAAATCTCTGTATTAGGTCATAGCAGGCACGTAGTTTATTGTTATGTTTTCACCTTTGACACATTCATTCTATATCCTACTAGTTGCCTACAGATGTCTAATATTTCAAAACTCCCTGGTATTTCTATCCCGGGGGGAGTTGCATATAACATCACATCATCAGCAAATAGCACTATCCTTTCCTTTCCTTTATCCCTTACTATTTTTAACCATTTAGGTCAGATTTCCTAATCACCTCTGCCAGAGGTTCAAGGTATAAGGCAAATATGGGAGAGAGGGGGTGCATCCCTGCCTAGGACCTCTTGCAAGTTCCTCTCTTTCTGATATTCACCTGTCATATTTGAAGCTAGCCACAGCACTACTGACCATCTCTAAAATTATGACAATCCAACTTTTGTGGAATCCAAAGTCCTCTAATGTACAAACTAAGAGACCATACTAAGTCTGTGAAAAGTTTCTTCCACATTTAGACCAATAAGAACCAGTGGTCTTTTGGTAATCTCTGCATATTTTTGTATCAGTAATGTTTTCATAACATTGAAAAAAAGTTTGCCTCCCTTTTATAAACCCACAATAGTCTATTCCAAAGATCCTATTTACTGTTATTGTTATCCTTGCAAATATAGTCGTAAACACCTTATAGCCATGGTTTAGGACTGATATAGGGCTCTATGAATCTGAATGTGCTGGGTCTTTTCCCCGTTTTGGCACTCTTGTTATTAATGCATCCTTCCATTACTTTGGTTCTTGAGTTCTTTGCAAAATACAATTAAATAGATGAACCAATTATCTCATGAGCTCACCCTCCTGCCTTTTTCAGACTTCAAGTTAAGAATCCATTTGTTTTCACTATTTTATTTGTCTCGTTGCTTCTTTAATCTCATTTCATGAATGGCATTAATAAGCACATGTCCCTCCTCTCCTGTTGTTGTTTTTTTTTTTTAATGTAAGCCCCTTAAGTGTTCTGTAACCTCCATTCCCCTCACTTGATCTTTTTCCCTTTATACAATATTCGGTAGTGGTCTTTTAATATTGTTCAATTTTCTATCCTCTATAGGAGTCCTTTAATATTTTTCAATATTATCAGGATTCCTTCCCATTTTCCTTTAGATGGATCTTTTAATTTAGTTGGCATTATTCATGTCTTCTGCTGTCCAAGACTTAAGGCTAACATTTTTTATTCTTTGGACTATTTACAAAAAACATGAGCTGCAGACATACTTTCATTCACCTTGTCCAAACATTCACTCATTTTCTGTTATGCACTATGCATCTGTTTCTGTATTTGGACAGGGTCCAGTTCTATTTTCCTATTTTGAAATTCCTCAATTTTCTCACTTTCCTCCCTGTATATTTTTTAGGTTTTTGACATATTTCTTGTGCTTTACTCATTACTTGAGCTTTTATCCCCCCCTTCACCTGCTCCAAGTCAGTACTAAATACAATTAGGTCAATAGTACTTTTTATGCAAGAAATAAGGCATTTAGAATGTGCCTTTAAAAGTTTTCATGGCATACTTTTCAATTATGCCTCATTTACTATGCAGCATGAGATTGGTGGTTTTAAATGTTAATTGATGTGTATATATATATATATATATATATATATATATATATATATATATATATATATATATATATATGCACTGATGCAGTTACCAGCCCACATCTGAGGAAGTTTTTGAACCGAAAACGTACTTGCTTTTAGAGCGTTAGTGTGATTTCAGTGTTTTTTCCTGTGAAACGAATGCTTGGATTAAACTATTTTAACAGCTGAAAAGCTTTGTTCCTTGGCGTTTTTATCCTCTGGATTTCTGTGGACTACACTGTTAAATCAACAACTATAAGGCGTGACTAAGTCGCCCTGTCCATAAGCTTCATTGTGTTTTCTTCCAGGGTCTCGGCATATGGTTTTTTAGTTACTTTTTGACCTGTTGGTAGTTTTTGGTGATTTACTAGAAACATTATATGCATATATTCCACATAAAAACTTTCTAGTATAAACTTGAAGTTTAACTGACTTAAGTAAAAGCTTTATTCTTACAAAGTACTGAGTCACTCAATCCACTACTATCTAAAAAGTTCCAGAATTTTGCATCAAAATGATTACTTACAATTAGACAACCTTCCTTTGTAGGCCAATCTACCTTTGATGACTGCATTCATATATTCATGTAATGGAGGAACAGTGTTCTGTTCCTCTCCACTCATATTATCTACAAATATTTTTTTTTACTGATGAATAATATTAACTGCTTAGCAGAGTCATCTAACTTATATTAATTCATTAAATATTCTGGGAACTTAGCTTTTCCTTTTTCACAGCAATCAGACCACAATACTAATCCATTCCTTTTTTAGTACATGAATTTTAATATTGTTCTGAGTTTCCTTAACTCTAGAAGTATATACAATCGGAAAGCACAAACATTTCCAGTTTGATATTACTGGAGTTTTAAAAACATATTTCTTAACAGTTATAATAATTCTTTTTATATAAACAGTCTAAAGATTGAAATGAATTTCATTCTAAGGTAAATTTTGTTAACCAGATTATTTCATATTTCTAATTTGTCATATTTAAAATTTAGTACATCTGATCCTGGATGGTTTTTCATTGACTAGTGTAAGTTGGGTCTATCCAGAGTATGATAGTGCTAAAATTTGCAGTAATAGAACAAGATTCTATATCTTGGAAGCTAATACCACCATACTCCCATAATGTTATATGATTTCTATAAACAATTCTTGGCTTTTTAGGATAACATAAGAATCAAGTTAACACTTTTCCATTTTCTTTAAGTTTTTTGTCAAGTATTAAAGACACTGGATGCAATCTTGGGTAATAATCCTCAAAATTAAAAAAAAAAAAACATTCATTCCATCTTTAATAAGACATAACATTTTTTTTTTCAAAAATGATAACCTTACTCACATCTTGAAAGATTTGTATTCCTAAATATTTTAGCTCTTCTTCTCAGTTGCATTTATATTTATCTTTAAACTTACTATCTAGTAACTGATTTAACACTAAAAGTTCAGTTTTATTATTATTACATTTCAGCAGTGATACTTCTTGAAGCATTTCAATTTCTTCATCTATTTATTTGATTGAATAATTTAAATCTCCGATAGTTATTAAAATATCATCTGCAAAAAGCTGCATTTTAGACTGACGATCTCTGTTAATTCAGAATCCATCAATTCTTTCACTGCTTCTTATACTATTAGCTAAGGGTTCGTTAAATAATGCTAATAGAGGGGGACAAGGGACACCCATGCTTTGTGCCTTTGTTTAAAGTGAATCATTAAGAAATGGAAGATTCAATTTTAACATATGCTTTAGAGTTTCTATACAGTTTTTTTTTAATATTCCAATAAACTGTTCTGGAAATGCAAAAGTTTCTAAAGTTTTAAACAAGTAGTTCCAAACTACAGAATCAGAAGCTCTCTCAATATCTTTTAAACAAGTAGTTCCAAACTACAAAATCAGAAGCTCTCTCAATATCTAAGCTAATTAGGGATAATTTCTTGTTCATTTCTTTTACTAAATCTAAGATGGTTACTAACCTTTTTATATTATCATATGTTAATCTGACTATAAATCCTGTTTAATCTTTATTAATCTACTACATCTCAACATTCTAGTGAAAATGGAAGTAAATATTTTATAGTCTACATTTAATAATGAAATTGGTCTATATGAGGAAACTAACTTATCTTTACTTTATTTAAGTATAGGTGAGATTACAGAAAGTTTTCATGAGGGAGGAATTATTTTATCATTCTGAATTATTCTGAAAATGTCACTTAATTCTAAAATATTTAATGGAAGCAGACTGTATAATTTCATACTTAAACCATCTAACCCTGGAGCTTTACCATTTTTACAGTTTTTTAAAGCTTCAACTTTTATCAGGTTAACAGGCTTCTTCAACAGAGATATTTATTGGTCATTAAGTTTATTAGTAACATTTTTCTTTAAATACTTGTCATTTTTTTTTTCAGGCATGGTGGTGCAGCAGTTAGCATAGTCACCTCACAGAAAGAGCTTCTCCAGTTCGATTCTCGGCTGCAGTGCCTTCTGTGAGGAGTCTGCATGTCCTCACTGTGGTCAACTGAACTTTAAAGACATGCAGGTAAGGTGTGTGTGTGTGTGTGTGTGCATCTTCCTTGAAGGTTGGACGCTGGGCTGGCAACTCAACACCGTAAAAATCTACTGCCAATCAATAGCGGACCAGTGATCTGCTGTGGCGACACCTAACCAAGAAAAGCCGAAAGAAGACTCGTCAGTTTTGTAATCATCAGGATTATTATTTTTATCTTTATTAAGATCCTCATGGAATTTTTTTTTAAAATATTAAGCATTTCCTCTATGTCTTTAGTAAGCTTATTAGTGTGATGATTTTGATTGATTTGTGCCTTTTTGCTTAACATCTTACTCCTACTAGCTAATCTATGTAAGTCTTTTGAAGTCATCTCATGTGCAGTTTTAACTTTTCTAAAGCTATCCCCACTTTATACATTAAAACTGTTTGATATGTTGTCATTATTTTTTAAGGACTTCAGTATTATATAATTTCTTTGTGTGTTGTTCAACCCTCATATTGTGTATTTCATACAACTCTTTATTCCACTCTTTCATTTTATTACTTGCCTATCACAACATTCTATCTTTAATATGCATTTTTAAGGTAGTCCCATAGTATGACTTTACTAACCTAACCATTATCATTCAAAAATAAAATTCTCAATTTCTTCTCTAAGCTAACTCAAACTCTTTTAATCTCATCATATAGTCTGGAATTCTGTAAACAATGTGAAATATCCTTATATCCATAATATATTAATATTTAGTGCATTATGACCAGATAAAATTATTTTAAAGCTATTCCTTGTCCTTTAAGATAATTCACTATAAGTAAATCTATAGATGCATAAATCCTATCAACTCAAGTCTGCGTCCCATGCACATAAGAATGAGTGAAGAACAATGACTTATATTATGCTTTATCTACATTATTATTACTAATCCACCTCTTTAGTGATTGAGCTGATGCCAGTATTTTAGCTTTCTGTTCACTTGTATCTTGTATACTAGATGTACAGTTAAGATCCCCTGCTAAAATTAAACTACCATTCCAATGACTTTGTAGTAAGTTTAAGTGATCTTTAGGCACTCCTCCACCTATTCCAGGAGTCCAGTAAAAATTAGCTAGTGTATAGAGGTTGCCATTATATTTAATTATTAAAGATGTATACATTCCTTTGGATCATTAATGGATTCCATGACCGTAGGCATGACAGCAGATTTTCTCCAAAGTATAGCAGTTTTCCCCTCTTTTTGTTAAAAGAAGCAGATGACACATTTCATATCCTAAGTTATTATTTAAATATTGTATATGTGTTAAGCGAGTCTCTTTCCAGAATATAATGTCTCTTCTATTTCATTTTAGATATCACATTAATGATCTCCTTTTGTTTCCATTTACATTAATAGATAATAGATTAAAACTATACATACTATATATTTAATGAGATTTCTTTTAAAAGATATCACACATTTATCCACCATATTAACTTAATAATTATATATGACTAATGCATTCTGCCAACATTATCTTAACATTCCACATTTTTTTAATTCCTTTTTACAAACTATATTAAAACTCATAAATAACAAAAACAAAGACAAGTCTACAACTGTAACTATATATATTGTTAATAAAACACAACATACCATAGATACCAAAGTTCCTAGTTTGCCTATTGAATAGACAAACTGCTATCTCTCCATCTACCAATACCTAAAAAATTAATCAAAACACTAACCAAAAGTTGCTGTCACTTACAGATAAATAATATATTATACACAACTCAAAAATAAGAGACTGTATTATACATAACTCCAAAATAATAAGAGACTGTTAATTTAGTTATATATTTTGCCATTTAAACTATTCCCCCATTATTACACAAGTTTTAATAATCCTCGTCTATTAATCACAGATATTAAATAATCCAACAAATAGTGTACTAAATACCTATGCATGGAATGGTATTATAAATTATCCATTCAATATTCCTAAATTATTCACTAATTCAACATTATTAACTAAATCTCTAAATAAACAAGTATAACAGTGTGTGGGCAGAAGAGATAAAGACATCTGTAAACTTACAGGAAACAGGTAATCTCGCCAGTAAACTATAATACAAAAGGGAAATCAATGCATATATATATATATATATATATACATATATATATATATATATATATATATATATATATATATTTATTTATCACGCTAAAAGATGCAGACATATTTTACAGATCTAACAAAAGCTCTGAATTAATTTTTAAAGTACAGGTGTCTATATCTCAAAATTGTGTAACACACTTAGCATGACATATCAAAATATTAAAAATCCTTTAGATCATTAAACTGCATTATAAAATATGTACATTACTGAGGTTGAAGAGAATATCTTAACATTTCTATAGAATCAAAAAATTATATATATATATATATATATATATATATATATATACATGCGCGCACACACACACACTTTTTTTTTTTTACAGCCTATATCGTATTCGGTTGAAATCCCATTTTTCCTTCCAGGGATCAAACATATTGAGAAATCTACTTTACTTTCTATCAAAGTGGGTGCACTGATTCAGCAATATAACATTCAAATTCAGTTTTGACTTATGATAAAAGAGTTATTTTTCAGGTAGTGTTAGTGAATCTAATAACATACAACCTGTAAAAGCTTCAAAGTTAGTATTCAACATAATTTCTAATGGTACCTGATCTGACAATGGTATTGCATGTGTAAGTAACCCTGTAATCCGAACCTGATGCTCCTCCTTTATATAGCATCTATCTAATCTCATCCATATGTTCTGTCTACAGGAGTAGTGCATGTACTCAGCCTTTGTATCTTACTTCTCAGCTACATTAACTATGCCAAACACCAAGAAATATTTACTTAAGCATCTTTCCTTTCCTCTAATATTTCCCCGCCTTGGGGCCCCCTTTGACATACATCCCAATTATTATTATATTCCACTATTCTGGGAGTATTATGATGCCTTGCTCAAATATCAGCACTCTCTGTAATACTTCCCTCAGATCTGATTAGATACTATTGAATGGGTGGGTGGGGCACAGTTCCAAATCAAAGCAACTCTAGTGTTTTTCCACATACACTTCACCACTACAAGTATTCATTACTTTTCTTTTACTGGTTCCTCCATTTGCCATACTCCATCTCTTTTTACTAAAATAAATACTCCCTTTTCCATTTGTTGTTCACTTACATGAAATAACCCTTTCATGTACTTTCCTTAGTAAAATGTTTGTCTCTCTGTAGTTAAGTGGGTCTCCTATTGCAAAACTATCCCCACCCCATTTTTCATTATGTAAGCCATAACAATACTTCTTTTTCATCTACCAACAAACTGATATTCCAAGATAAGAAGTTCAAATCCCTCTACTGTCAGTCAAACTATAACTCCTTATTTTCATTTTATCTGTATCACTGCCATTTTAGTCACTCTACCTTGTCAACCAAACGTCTCTATGTTCTTGTACTTTACTCTACAGTTTGCCTCCCTCTATCTCTACAAAGCTCCCTTTCCTCTAATACAACTATATACATAATGTGATGTAGCATCTTACTCAGAGAGACTGCTCCTATGGTTCATCTGCTTTTCTCTGTCCATTGAAACCAAACCATCTCTTTACTGCCCCTGCCTGCAATATGTTTTCCTCCAAAGCTTCTCTCATTTTCTTGCTATCTCTTGTTTTATTTTTTTCCAAGTTATACTTACAATTATATAGAATATGCTGCTTGTTAACAGTTTACTGTACTGCACTAAGAATAAAATTCCTCATAAAAAATGCTGTGTATTTAAACCACATGCAATTAAGATGTCCCAGTTGCCAGTAGCATTTTCCATACTAAAATTAAAATGTCTCATCTCAAGATTTATGCAACCAAAGTATGTCACTTTTTGGGTCAACTTAAATCCTACTCAGTTAAAGATACCGGTTGGTGAAACTACTTTTTATACAACAGTAAAGTAAAATATTTAAATTTAAAAAGTCTTTAACCTTAAACCATATGTAATTAATAGCCGCTTGTTACCAGCAATGCTCTTTTACTGTATTAAATTAGAATGTTTCATCAAGAAGCATTTGCAACCAGTATTTGTCATATTATAGCTCAGTTTACACAGTATACTGATAAACAACTTACTGATTATCCTCAGTATTCTCTCATTCATCCTCATATCTCCAAGTGTGGAGTCTCCTCTCATTTTCTTTCTCCATTAATTTCCTCTGGAACAAGGTGAAATGTTTAATTAGGAATCACTCTCCTCATGGTTTCCTTAGCCCTCTTGCCTCATGCTGGTTTCTCATTCCTGTCTAGCTCCCCTGGCCCATACCTTAATGTCTCTTGCTTCATTGCTCATTAGCTGATTCTGCATCCAGGTATGTCTTTGTTCTTGTCAAATAAAACATACAAAATATGGCTGAGGAATATAGTCTAAATCTAACCTCAATTTTTCTTATCATCTGTATTTCTGGAAAGTAGGCATTTATTCTTCTTGTCTCCAGTAAGTAGTCATTGTCAACATACATCCTAGAGGATCTCACTTTAAAGATCTGCCCGATCTCACTTTAAAGATCTGCCCTTTTCACCACAATTTTGTCAAGATCTCTTCCTTTTGCTGATGTGAATTGAATCCTACCACAGTGGGTTTTGTGTGTGCATGTTTTTTTTTTTTTTTTTTTTTACCCTCATCACTGTATTGTGTTCACTCTGTTGGTTGTCTCAATTTGCATCTCCTGGGAGGGTAGTTTTGTCCATTTGCTTAAGCATGATCTTACAAAAAGTTTATACAGTCTTTTTCATCTGCTTGCTGCAGGACTACCAAGAAGTGGAGATTCTCTCTAAGAGTCTGGTTTCCATTTCTATCAGTTTCATTTGTACTTCCTCTAGTTTTGTCTCTTGGTCTACCAAACTTTGCTTAATTTACCTTTCCATTTCTTTAAGTTCTTTTATCGTATCCAAACAGGTAGATAGCACTTGGTCTGCCTTCTGTGGCTTTCTATTGTTGGGATATGATATAATCAGACACTGTACTATTCAGCATTGAAAGTTTAGCATAGATTTTATCTATCTTGCCCTTCAGCATTGAAGACACCCCTATTCAACACTGAACGTTCAGCACAGATTTTATCTATCTTGCCCTCCAGCACTGAAGATACCCCATTAATACTCTGCCCAGCCTCTGCCATCACGTCCTACTTTTTTCCAGACAGAACACTGCTGCTGCCTTCACTCCTATTTAGGAGATTGTTCTTGCACAATTTTACTCCTTTTTTCATTTTTCTTCGACTTGGCTGGTGATATAAATGGTGCTTTCACAGCTTCTTCCTGCAACTGCTGTTAAATACTGATATTTAAACCTACCTTTTGTCACTTGACACAGAGCATTGCATACATCAGTTTATCTGCTGGCTGCCTTGACTGGAAGCCAACATTCACCACCTTTTTTGGCAATGCAGTCAAAATTATTTGCCAGTAATCCTTAATCAGGTCAATAGTTGTAAAATACTTGACCTCACCAACTAGGCATCTGACTGTGTGACATCTTAGATTGCTGTAGTCTAAACAAAGAATCTGATACTTCCATCTTTTTGGTACCAGTACTACTAATGAGGTTCTTGAACTGCTGGATTTTTGAATTACCCCTAGATCTAATAGCTAGTGCAGTTCATCCTGAATGCTTTGCTTAACTTGCATAAGAACACTCTCAGGAGCCGGTTTGATTGATAATTAGGTCCCTGTGTCCATATGGTTTGGGTATGTCTGGGCTTAATAATGAACATGACTCAACTCTTGTAGTACTGCTCAGACTTGTCAATCTGGGTACAGGATAGCTGCTTTGCAAGCTATTAACTCATCCTCAGAGGTGTCAGATCGAGCCTCACTAAGAAGCTCAACCATGGAATACCCTATGGTTCCACCTGCAATCCAAAGACAATACTGAGTACCGCTGCCTCTTTCTCTCTCTAGGGTAGGGCTTCATATGAACATAGTATAAGCTTGTGTTTCTCCCTTCACTCTGGAAACTTTACAGTATAATTAACATTGACTGCTTTTCTTACATCAGTTAAGACATTCCCATGGTGCCTAAACATTATTTTGCTCAACAAGAGTAAGCTGTATGCCCATATAGCATGTAAAAGATTGGCTATCAAAGGCTATGGCAATAATTGCCTTATAGCAGACCCTTGAAACTACCAGATGCTGCACCACTTCTACCTCTAGCCTCTATTCAGGATCCCACTATCTGTATAAAAACCCGCTGCCCGAATATACATACTCCTGCTGCCCTTGACAATCAAAAGCCTCCTTGATGATATCCTCTTCAAGCCCCATAAGGTGAGATTCAAAAGCTTTGCCTGTCTCCACTCATTCTTTGCAAACCTCCACAGTTTCGCTTCCAGAAGTATAGTATCTTTTGACAGCTGTGCTTTAGATTCATGCTTGCCACTGTTGCCTTGCTTTTCCTGTTTAGCATGCCTTTCTAAAGGAAGTCCAGTACCTTTTTACAGCTGTGGCTCAGATTCATACTTAGCTACTACCCTTCATGAATAAGCAGCGTCACCATTCTTTGCTAAAGCTGGGGTAGCAATGGTTGAGTCACTCCACTACTCTTGCCACATGATGGTCTCTATGCCTGGTAGAAGCATAGCTAGGGTGGTGCGAAGGGGGGCAGCTACCCAGGTGCAAAGTGTTAGGAGTATGTGAATGTATTACCTGCATTAATTTCTATACTGGCATTTCTGAATGTCGGTATGGAAGGAAAATTCCATTACAGCTTAGGACAGAAGTTCTTGCTTCAGTGTTTCACATTCTTTAAAACAAAACTTTTTTTTTTTAGTCCTCACTTAGGGGTGAGGGATGGATGCTAGAACCTGGTGCTCCTCCTTCTTAGGAGAGAAGTAGTTAGTAGCACCAGATCAGAGAGTGGCACTGGGTGCTAAATGAGCCAGCTGACTGTTTCTGCTGTCTACATCTACAGCCTGACCCACAATTAAACTTCCATTACAATATAAATATAACAAGAGTTAAAGCATACAAATTTCTTTTTTGGGCTAAAAGAGATTTCACATTTTCTCTTCCGGGAAAGTAGAAATACAGAGAAGCACATTTTTTCTTCCCATCTTAATGTGTACTACTGCTTATTGCCATGGTTTTTAAGAAAAGCCCAACAGCCTTTCAGATGATTTCCAACCAGATCTGCAGTTTCATATCTCCATATCAAAAGGTAATACGACAATACCCTCTTCGAGACAAACTGGTTACCAGTACAACACAATGCTTAAGTAATCCTAGGGTCCCTTCTGTTTACAGTTTAAGTTTAGAATCCTTCTCATTGTTTTGCAATCTGACTTACTGCAGATCTTCTAGATTCAGATCTCTCTCCTACAATGGCCATTCCCTAAAAATATTCACAACAAGCTATTCTGTACTGATCTTCTCAAACTGTGGGAATATCTGCTTTCCAAATTAAAATAACTACACTTATATCCTACCTTTCTAACAGAAATAAAAAAATATCTTATGGACAAAGCTAAACGCACCTGCTTTCATCCCAGCTCCATTACATAAATGTTAGATCTGAACTATGATTTATTACAGATAAAGTTATATGCTTCCTGTTTTCATAAGAATTCAAGGACATAACAGATGCATCTTGTATGCTAATCTGTTATCACTCTATCAAAACTGTCCTCCTCATTTAATTCACTCCCAGTCTCCTTTCCTCTTTATTCCCTATATTCCATTTTCCTTTCCCAATCTTCTAATATCACATACTGTACATTTTGTACATACTGAAAACACTTTTATGCAGTGGATATAAAAAAAGGGCACACACCCCTGTTAAAATGCCAGGTTTTTGTGATATAAAAATGAGACCACAATAAATCATTTCAAAACTTTTCCCACCTTTAATGTGGCCTATAACCTGTACAATTCAATTGAAAAATAAACAAATCCGTTAAGAGAAAAATATGAAAAATAAAAAGTGTACAATAAGCTGGTTGTATAAGTGTGCACACCCTTAAACTAATACTTTGTTGAAGCACCTTTTGCTTTAATTACAGCATTCAGTCTTCTTGGGTACACACCTGCCATCAATTAAAGACTGATTAACCACAAATAAAGTTCAGCTGTCCTAGTAGGATTTTCCTGACATTTACTCCATTGCCTGCTGGATCAAAAGCCATGGTTCACAGAGAACTTACAAAGCATCAAAGGGATCTCATTGTTGAAAGGTATCAGTCAGGAGAAGGGTAAAAACAATTTCCACAGCACTGGATATACCATGGAACACAGTGAAGACAGTCATGAAAACGTGGAGAAAATATGGGACAACAGTGATGTTGCAAAGAACTGGACATCCCTCCAAGACTGATGAAAAGAGAAGTCAAAAAATGGTCAGGGAGGCTGCCAAGAGACCCATAGCAACACTGAAGCAGCTGCAGGAATTTCTGGCAAGTACTTGTTGTGTACTACATGTGACAACAATCTCCCGTATTTCTCCATATGTCTGGACTATGGGGTAGGGATGCAGGACAGAAGCCTTTTCTTACACAGAAAAATATCCAGGCCCGGCTAAAATTTGCAAAACAATATATATTAAGTCTCCCAAAAGCATGTGGGAAAATGTGTTATGGTCTGATGAGGCCAAGGCTGAACTTTCTGGCCACAATTCCAAAAAGTATGCTTGGCGCAAAAACAACACTTTGCAGCACCAAAAGAACACCATACCCATGGTGAAGCATGATGGTAGCAATATCATGCTTTCGGGTTGCTTTTCTTCAGCTGGAACTGGGGCTTTAGCCAAGGTGAAGGGAATTATGAACAGTTCTAGTCACTTCTGGCCCAAAACCTTCAGGTGTCTGCTAGAAGGCTTAAGATGAAGAGGAATTTCACCTTTCAACACAACAATGACCTCAAGCATACGTGCAAATCAACAAAAGAATGGCTTCACCAGAAGAAAATTAAAGTTTTGGAATGGCCCAGCCAGAGCCCAGACCTAAATCCAATAGAAATTCTGTGAGGAGACCTGAAGAGGGCTGTGCACAAGAGATGCCCTAGTAATTTGACAGATTTGGAGCGCTTTTGCAAGGAAGAGTAGGCAAATATTGCTAGGTCAAGATGTGCCCTGCTGATAGACTCCTACCCAAGAAGACTGAATGTTGTAATTAAATCAAAATGTGCTTCAACAAAGTATTAGTTTAAGTGTGTGCACACTTATGCAACCAGCTTATTGTACATTTTTTTTTGTTTGTTTTTTTATGTGTTTTTCCCCTAACAGATTTGTTTGTTTTTCAATTGAAGTATACAGGTTATAGGTCACATTAAAGGTGGGGAAAGTTTTGAAATGATTTACTGAGGTCTTATTTTTTATATCACAAAAACCTGGCATTTTAACAGGGGTGTGTACACTTTTTATATCCACTGTACTTATTTGTTAACAAGTCATTTGTAATCCCATATTTAGTTCAACTGCTGTTTAGTAAAATCAGAATGTCCTGCTTCAAATGCCAGAATCTTGTATTGTGCATACTGTACAGGAGACATTATACAGATGCCTATTACTTTCTTCAACATTCACATATTCTATTGCACTTGGAGAAATGAAGTACACAAACAAAAATGCCTGAAAATGGTCTATCTGGATCAGTGCTACACCTTGGACAACAAATGCAAATAAATAAATAAATACATAGAAAATAGACATATAAAGACACAATAATAAATATAGTGCAAAGTTTTAAAGACCATACGGCAAATGAACACTGTTGCTTTGGACAGTGACCAACACCAGCCATACACACATAAGTTTCAAACTGTACAGTTGAAGAGCAGAGTTATGAACACTGGCTTCATATGAACTTATCTGCCTTACCCTTAGACCAGCACCTTTCAGTGCTATCTTGCCAAAAGTGACTGTATCTTGTCTAAAACTAGTTTGTATTTATATGCACACAGAAACCCAAACACACAGCAATTTCAAGGAGAGGTTAATAAAAACTTTTCAGTGCCATTACCTCTCCTTCATCTTTTGATGATTTTACTACCAACCATTTCATAAGGTTCACAGTAGTAGTTACTAGGCTTCAGTGATGAAGTGAGGTACTGCCAGCTATGCCAGAAGAAGTAGGGCAGTGGATGTGTAATATATGCCAGCATAGCTAGCTGGAGTTTTGTAAAGAATTATATGTCATTTGTATAGCAAACTGATTTGTACAGGTGCTTGTTTTGAAAAATGCATTTGTAAAGTTGCTTGTGTTAATGTACCAACAGTGGGTCCTGCTGGACAGAAAATAAATACACCTGTATGTCATACTGTACTGTAACTGTTGAAATGAATATATTTTAACAGAGGATACTGGAAGAGAAGAAGTTAATCTCAGTCCAGCTAACTCTGAAAAATAGTCTGAATTTAAACTGCATGTTTTAGGCCATAACAATTGTATCTTACAGTTCTGATTGCAGCCAGAGCCAAAATGTCTGTGAAAACCAGGACTAGGAATCCTACTGTATTGTCCTTAGGGGGTGAACTAATTGCTACCCTGGAAGAGTGGAACATTTTGAAATAGTTTTATACCTTCCAGATGCTATAGCATATCTTAGTAAAGCTCTATTTGTGTGCATTATAACACATGCTAGATTGTGGTTCAGTTACTAGTAAAGGGGGTAGTGGTGGAACCAGAAGTCAGGTGACCAGTTGTAGGTGATGTCATTCTGTAATCCAGCACTGAAATTATATTTTTATACTAGATGAGACAGAAGTCTCAGGCAGTCTGTTTGTGGAACCTGACAAAGAAGGGCCACATGCCTGCACCATCTTGCCTTGCTCTATTAAGTGAACTGGGGAAAAGCAATTCTTTATTTAGTCAGGAAAATATAGTGAGATTATTTAAGTATTGTTTTTCTGTATCTGTGTGAACCTTTCCATCTGTGTTGTTTTTAATATTTCCTGTAAATGAAACTCTGGTGTTTATTGTAAATAGATATTCAGTATTTTCATGTTCTTTTTATTATTTATTATTAAATATATTTAAATTTTTCATTGTGGCTGGACATTTTGGTAATACTTTAAACTTTGAGAGTAGTTATATTTATGTGGTGACACTGTGGCCACTCCTGAAAGCCTTGCTGCATTGGTCAAACACTACCATTTGTATAGTATTAATTTTACTCGGTATCATTGGATACCCTGGTGGTAACCAGCTGGTTTTGGAGTGTTCTGGTGGCAGTACCTACCTTATAGTCTGGGCAGTGGGGGCATAGCTGGTAAATATGGTCCAGCCTTTCCCAGGCATGTGTGTGAAAATGAAATCTCAAACAGTGTGTGTGTCATCTACTTGTAGCAGTGACACAGAGCACTGGTTTCACAGAGAGGGTGGTGGAGGACTTGGCTTAGAATACTTGGCTGAGGACTCAACTCTACAGCTGTAGTCACTAGGGAATCTTATTTGGGGCCTGAAGAGAGAGAGAGAGGGAAACCTAGCCCCAGGAATGAGTGTGTTCCCTGTGTGCTCTTAAGGGAAACTGTGCTTGGTGCAGAGAGCTGCATCTCAAAATAGTGTGTGTATCTTCTTTTGTTCTAAGTGAGCATACCTCACTGGTGTCAATAGTGAGGATCAATGTTACTTGATTACTGGCCCTGAGGAGGGACATCACAGCTTCATGTCTAGTTGATCACTGATGACCTTAGCCAAATAAGCCAGTAGAATACTGATGTATTAGCCCAACCCAAAAAGAGCTATACATGTATCCAAGGAATGAATCTGTGATACCCCATCTATTTGCCAAGTGAGGATTTAAAATTAACTTGGGTGCTTCTTTGTTAGATGCACTGGAAGAGTCTGTTAAAGAATATGAATGTACTTGGCTTACATATCTATTGTGCCAGTGGGTACACTTTATGTGCTGATAACAGTAGAGGTTTTTGATGCTGGAATTCATGAAGTAATCAGCTTTGTGGATATGGAGAATATTCAAAAAAGTGAAGTTTTCATAGTGCTAAACAATAGCAAAGCCCATGAAAAAGATTGTACATAAAACAGATATAATGAGACTACCACAGTAGCTTAGATAGCTTAGTCCAATAGCTTTCTGAGTTAGGAATCTCTGAAGTCTCGCTAATTGGATAAGGTGTTTCAAGAGCTACATGTCAAAGTAGGTAGCAAAGTCAATAATACGCCTAATCTGAGATGTATACATAGGACCTAAGACTTCCTTTGATTAGATGAGATGTCGTTCAAAATTAACTGTGCTTGAATGAAAGATTTTCTAATTATCACTAATATGAAGCAATTTAAGAACATGTTGCTTTCTAAGAATATACACATTTCTAATGACTGTCAGTATTAAGGGGGTGTCCTTTACAAAGGCTGTGCTTGGGAAACCTAACTTCTCAGATAAAAGAGCACTACATTTTTGACACATAGTTTGAGCCCACAGTCCATACACCAGACACTGGCCTGGTAAAGCCATTGCTGCAGTACACAAGGGTCAGCAGGGGAGTTCACAACAGCAACCAGTTAGCAATCAACAGAAAACTTGGTAAGTTACAGCCATTTGACTCCTGCTTTCACATTAGGGATGTAGATGCCAAAGGGGGGGGGGTCTTAGGAATGAGTCCTGTGGGATAGAGTTTATGACATTTTTGTGCCATAAGGTGGTACCACCAATCTAACAGTATGCCAGTTGGAGATCCAACACATAATATACAAGTTAATGTTTAGTTGGGTAAGCTTGTCAATAGAACTTATGTGAAGAACAGCGTCAAAGAATTTTTGTCAGATCCAGATAAGTAATGTGGAATGACTGACCATCATCCAAGCTCAGTAGACTTTTCAAATAAATTAACTAAATTGTGCAGAAATAATGTAAAACCAAACTGATCTGGCTCAAGGAACTATAAGGCATTTGCGTCGCTGTTTAGGAGTCAAAAGAATCAGAGGAAATTCAAGACTTCCGAGTCTTGCATGCATTCCACCTTGCAAATTCCTACTCTAGACTGTACCGCCTTTCTCAAGGCAAGCAAGGTTAGTCAAACCCAGTGTGAATTTATGAATACCCATCCAATTATTCAGGCCCTAAATGAAGAAAGATTGCGTATCACAATGCTTTATATGCAGGGGGAGTCTATTCCAGAGGTGATGGAGAATGAGTAATAAATCTGTTTCTCCAAGTTGCTTTACTGATCTGTTGAAGCATTCCATCCCTTATTTTGTTTTTAGTGGGACTATTCGATTTATTAATGTACAACAGATCCTGGACTACTGGGCCTGACTGCTCAGAAGGCAAGTCATAAGTCTCCTCTAAGAAGCCTAGAAGGCACAGAAAAGTGAGAAAGTGTTTCTAATCTTTTCTTGTAGCTTAGGAATTTTAATCCCATGATCCTCTTTGTTAGGATCCTCTGGGGTCTTTACAATTGTCCAATATGTCTGGTGAGGTATATCCCAAAGGGGGAATTATATTGTATAACTGGTCTGATCAGTGCTGAATAGAAAGGGGTAATCACATCTTCAGATCTAGATGGCATGCCCTTGATGATCAGCTGTGTCAAGTAGAAGGATTTCTTGGCAAATGTTACTACATGATGATCAAAGCAGAAGTAATTATCAATCCATGTTCCCAAATCTCCAATTATATTTTCATTTTGAAGTGAGCTATTGTCAATGCTATATGCCAGGGATGGTTTGTCTGCCAAAAACAATGCTGCATTTTTCAGTATTTAATTTATAGCCATTTTCAATACATCAGGCATTTATAACTGTAAGCTCCTTTTAGAGGGCTTCTCTGTCACAGAAAGATTTGACAATGATTCTTAGTTTGCAGTCATTAGCAAACTTGGGTAGCCACAGGTCTTTTTTTTTTTTTTAAATCTGTAGGTCAGAGAAGTAAATACCAAGCACAATGGGCCCAGCACTGAGACCTGCAAAACACCACTGGTCACCTTCATTTTCTCCAACATTGACCCTGCCACCTCTACCAAGCAGGTTCTATATTTTAACCAATTAGCTATCCTTCTTACTACACATGGTCTTATTTGTATCGCATTTAGTTTACCTTTTACAAAACTTAACTGCTGTGGATATCATGTTATGGAATATTTGCTGTCTATGTTAATTAAGTCATTTATAATGTGTTCCATGGCCTTACAAATGAGACACGTCAGGCTGATGGATTGGAGACTCATCAGGCTGATGGATCTATAGTTTCCGAGTTAGCAGTAAAGTCACCTTTATGGAATGACAGCAACAGTGCTGTATGCAATACTTCCAGGACTGAGCCTGCAGCCAAGCTCAGGTTATATAACTTATAAAGAGGTTTCACCAGGGCATGTTCAGTACTTCTTAATAAATAGCCAGTATGGTATCAGGTATTGCATTTTCAGTACATATTCTTTACTAAGGCAGGGGATGACAGATAAAGGCATTGCAGGGCTTTGGACAGTCATCTCAGTAGTGAAATTTACATTAATTTTATTTGCTACTACACTAGTAATGTCCACGGGGTCAAAGTAGGTTTGGTTATTGTCCTTGGCTTCAGATGCCATCCTGAGATCATGGGCTGCTTAAGTAAGGATAATAGCATTTTTTTTTTTATTCTAAGTAAAATTCCTATTTTCCATGACTTGGGGATCTTCAGATATGTTGTACACTCTGAGATTTTTTCCTTTTATTGTAGATTTTATTTATCTTGGCAGACCACAAGGGTGGTTTGCTTTTATTGGTTCATAGGTAAGTACTAGGCAAGTTGCCCTTGCAGGCCATTTTAAGCTTAGATAATTTCCCGTTTTGTTCTGAAAATAACCTATTCCATTTCATTACAGATTGGCATTACCCATCCCATGATCGATAATTATAGATTACCCTTAATAAGAATAATAGGAATCACACTAAAGATAATATGAGGGGACCCATGCACGGGATAAAGCATTTAGGAGCTCCATCTGTCCATTAGTAGTAGAGGGGACAGTCCTGTGGTAAATTTTCTGTTTCCCATCCAGAGATCTAAGCTGCACTAGAAAATGGACGGGATTGAACTTTGTTTTATGTGGAGAGGGAGTTTGCCCCATAGCAGTGGTATCCTCTGCAATAAATACCCATCCCTCCAAATCATTCGGTTGATGTTGGAGAAGAGGTTTAGATTCCTAGGACTGAGTATTTCTGATACCATTTGATTTTCTGATGTGCAGTAAATCCAACAGTAATGTGTTTGAGGATGCCTTTTATGCCAGACATAGGTCACCTCTTAGCAGTCTGTTGGATACAGAGGTTAGAGCAGAGCTTTGAGTCAGTCCATGTAGGACATGTCATTTAGCCCTTGTATCTTTTTAGTAAAGTATCTCTGTGGACATTCCAGTTGATGCAGTTATCTGGACAGAAACATGTCAAAGGGGGCACTATATTCAATGATTGGCCTAATGGGATCAGTGATAGACACATGTTGGACAAAAGTTAGGTCATTGTCCACATAAGTTCCCAAATCCCAAACAATTGGGTCAACTCTTACAGGTGTATTGTGGCAGTTCCCTGGGGTAGAAGACTTCCCAAAGGATACAATAATGCATTTTTTGGCATTAAATTTCAAACCATGATTTTGACACCATTTATTTATTTGAGACAAACCTTCCTGCAGGATGGCCAAGTAATTTGGGGATTCAATGACTTTTAAATTTCCCATTGGATTTGGATCTAGACGGGATTGAGATGCTATATATTTGTTTATGTTATTATAAAACTCCTTTGTGAATGTATCAGCTGAGGTAATGTTTGGGGTGATGCTAAGTGACTTTCAAGAATTCATCATAGAAATAGAGGAGATTTGTGCACTTCAAGTCTTTGAATTCTGATTTATTGGTTTCAGGGGGTTTAAACAGTTTGAGAGAAAATATTACTAGCCTATGGTCTCACTTAATCAGAGAGGGAGTTACTAGTGGAGTTGAGCGTGATGATGCTACATGTGTAAATACCAGGTCAAGAATATATTTTTCCTCTAGTTGAGCTAGTAATAGTCTGGTCCATTATTTTTTATTTATTAGATCTAAAAACTTCTGGGTATATCCCATGTTGGAGGTGTATGTACGCCAATCAACTGATGTGCAGTTAAAGTCTCCCAGAATGATGGAGGTCTTGTATATGGGGAGTTCATCCATGACATTTTGGAACTTGACATGAACTTCCAGGATCATGGGCAGTGTCCTGTAACAGGCAATAAAATGACTGTTGACTTTGCTCAGTGTGATTTGCAGTTTAATAAGTTCTATTTGTGGGTCTCCGGGAATCTGTCTAGAGATGATTATGGTCTCTGACAAATGTACACATATTATCACAGCTGCTATTCGGTCAGAAGGCATAGTAAATGCTAAATCCAGACATGGAGGGAGTGTTTTCTGGCCATTTAAACTATATTTCAGTGATTACATGTAAATGGATGCCTTCCAAATGCAGAGCTGCCTCAAGGTCAGGCAGCTTGTAGTCTACACTTCTGGCATAGAGTGGAGCCACCTTAATTTGATCCTAATTTGCTGACTGATATGTTTTCAACACTAGAATGTTCATCAACTGAACTAAGCCTAAAATGGCACTCCGGGGCAGAAAGGGATTAAGTTTGTATGCAGAAACCTCTGAACAAGAGGTGCAGACTACCCCTTGCAAAGCAAGTAGGAATCACAAGCATGCTAACATAACGGATCCCCCTAGAGTGCTATCAGTTATTTGGCCAACTGTTGAAGCCAGTCATTATTTCTTTGTAACTAGGCATCATTTGTGTAAAAGGGTGGATTCTACTCAGTATCAGAATCTTGCCTGCATTTGTGGCATGCATAGACACCTCATACACGTCTCTTTGCTTCTCCCTCAGGGTTTTTTGCCCCAAGTCATTCACCACTTATGCATAACTAACATTTCATAGTTGTATTTGTCTGATGTAAGGGACCCAAGGATCTTCAAGACATTTGAGATTCTGCAACCTGAACAACGGCTCACCATTATCCTTTGCCCAACTTAATGACTGGTGAATCTGTGTCCAAGTACAGAGTCACTAATCACCAAAACATTTTTACTTGCAGAGTGGTTTGCTGTATAGGAACTGAGGCCCTTTGACTCATGGTGACTCTTTGCTAAAGGTAAGATATCATGTAACACAGTGTTTGCTTTTGATTTTGCTGAGAGTTGATCTTTAAAAGTGTAGAAGGCTTAGGTAAGGATTTCTCTACAGTGTCAACATATGACATTATATGAGTTGGGGTTGGATGCACAGCATGTGGGGTATTAATGTGATGCTTACAGTCTGTTTTTTTGTTTGTGAGTGTAACCAATGCAGCTGCCACTAAGGCTGGCTTGTTCTCATCAATAACTGAACCTTCCTTTTATATGCCAAGATTCAGTGAGCCTAACTAGCAATTTAACTTCCTTCAACATTAGTATAAACAGATAACTTTGGAAGTTAAATTACAGTAATGACCAATGTTCAAAGTTACTCCTAACAACATGGCTCTTCAAGAGGAAAGGCACCAAGCAAAGCAGATGTACGGCTACTGGAAGGAAAGCCTTATTTACTTGAATTGACTATAATAAGTAAATACTAACCTAATTTTTTTTTATATAAAATATAGTATTGCTCAAGTTAGAATGCAAAATTAGCATAAGTTCCACAAGACCAGTCATGAAATTAGATATGCTTCTGAGCATATCTAAACAATCCTGTCTTGGTTTATGATTTGTTGTGGAGCTGACTGATAAGAGCAGTTTTATTTGAATTTATATTGCATTTGTTATCACTATTTTTAACTTTTGTAGGTAGGAAGAGACTGCTTATTAACAAGCTTTACTTTGATTCATATTTTGTTGTTTTACCTTTAGGTTTTAGGCAGGCAAGCTCTAGCCACCCCAAGGAGCCTAAACAGCTATAAATTTACACAGACTGCAGAGAGGAAAATTCTGAGCATATCTAAACAATCCTGTCTTGGTTTGTGATTTGTTGTGGAGTTGACTGGTAAGAGAAGTTTTATTTATTTTTACTGTTAAAAAGGAGGTGCAACTGTGAGCTATAGTGAGCAGAAGCTACTGCACGTAAAGAAATTACAACTTCTGTCTGGCTGGTAGAACTTGTATGGTCAGAACAACTTTATTGTATTTTATTATTTACTTGGATATTGCTGGTATAATTTTTGTCACAGAAGTTGATTTAAGTTTCTTTGAATACTTTGTGTAATTATTTTTCCTTTGCAATATTTTATTCATTTAAAGCTGAATAGGGATTCCTTAAAGGAGTATGCAATTAACGATTTGCTAATGCACAAGTATCTTGTACAGTGTAATAAATGCTATGCATATTTAAAGGTAACAGCTGAAAACACTGGTGATCTTTGTTCCTCGTGTCAAAAGTTGGTTGATTTGCTTACCAATTTTGTATCATATATTAATGACTGGACTGATGAACGAAATAATGTTAGGCATAGAACAAATAGAACAGATTTAGGAAATGATGCATCTATTTTCTGCAAAGAACTTTCAACCCCTATGAAACATGATGATGCCCCTGAGAACTATGGAGTTGTGGATGCAAGTACTCAGCAATTTGAGGATCCAGTTGGTTTAGAAGGAACCAAAAAAAGAAAGAAAGGAAGAAGTTCTCAACAAATAAGGAAGAAAAAGAAACTAATGACTGTAAAGGAAAGAAAATATGTAGTAAAAATTCTTCTGCTTTGTTATGTAACACACTGGTGACAGGGAATAAAGATATTGGTCTATTAGAAAACCCTCAGTCTACAGAAAAAGGTATCAACTTTCCAATAGAAAAGCTAGAAAAAAGAGGCAAGGGGCAGGTAAAAAGGAAGAAATCAAAACTGAACGTGGAAGGATTGAAGAACATTACTGTAGGAAAAAAGAAGAAAAAGACAGATGTTTACTACATGGCTCAAGCTGTGGATTTACAATACCAGCTGGATGAGAATTTAATACGCAGTGAAAACAGTGGAATTAATAAGACTAATAGTGATGACGATCTATCCTTCATAACAATTGATAGAGCAGAAATGACTGTATTAGAAGCTGAAGATTCTTCAGAGATGGTCAGCAAAGATATTCTTGTAATTGGAGATTCAGTTATTGGAGGAACTGATACTTACTTGCAGAGATAATGGACGTCAAGTAGTGTTATGCTTGCCAGGAGCAAAAATAGAAGATGTGAAACAAGCCTTGGAATGCCTTAATGTAAGGAAGTATGGATCTGTTTTTATTCATGTTGGTACAAATGAAGAAATGAAGTCACCAACAAAGATTCTCTGATTGTTAGTCGGGAACTGGCAGCCCTCCTAGACAGTATAGCTTGTACTGGTGTTAGGACATATTTTTCACAAATCACCTATAGAAAGGACAGTCAGGTCACTGTGAATGAAAAGATTTTTTGGATAAACACCTACATGGAAAAAATGTCCTGTTTTAAAAAATGGAAATGTGCAGAGCATCCAAGCCTTTTTTTTGGGCACAAATGTGTTCAGAAAGGATGGTGTACATTTGTCTAGATCAGGGAAGAGAATTTTTGCAGCAGGTATTTTGCAATATTTGACACACACTAGCCAGGATTTTTGCCAGGTCAAAAATGCAACTGTTCACAGACAGCAACATTTGATGCATCTCTGACGGTTGTTACTGCTAGAAGCATTAATAATAAAGTTTTTTATTAGTAAATTTGCTATGTTCCCACAAGATTGATGTTATTGTTTGTGAAACATGGTTAAAGAACAATCACTGGAAACCAATTCTGACAGGGTATAAATGTTTTTACTGCAACAGGCATTCTAACAAAAAATCAGATGGAAGTGTTATGATAGGGATTAAAGATAGCTATGAGACCTGTGATTATTACATGTTCAGTGATAACACCAATACTATAGACTGTACAACTGTGACAATAAAGACAACCCTGGAACATATAACAATTGTTGGAGTGTATAGACCACCGAAGTCAAGTGCAGATGACCTAGAGGAATTCATACATTTCTTACATGAAACACAGGAGGGAAAAATAATATTAGCTGGGGACTTGAATTTACCAGAAACAGATTGGAATAATACTGATTCAACAATGTTAGTAAAGAAATTATTCACAAAGTATATTCAGGAACAACAAATTATTCAGATTGTAAAAAAAAATTACCAGGGGACGGAATATACTAGATATTGTTTGTGTTCCCAAAGAAATTACTGTAACAAGTTTTACCACCACTGATGTGCAGTGATCATGGGGTCATTAAAGTTAATTTGCTGCTAGATAATTCTGCCAAACTGATATCTAAGCCAATGCACAGATGGTTAATTACAGATTATAGGGAAGCAAAACAGTTACTATATAAAACTAACTGGAGAGAAGTGCTCAGTGGAAAAACTGCAGATGAAATGTGGAAAGTTTTGAAAGAGAAATTGTTTGAGTGCAAAAAGTCAAAAAAATATTTAACATCAGGATCTAGGCACGCAACATTAGGGGGGTATATTTCCATAAGAACAAAATACCTGATTAAAGTGAGAGGTAAAAAAAATATAAGAAATGGAAGAGAGGTCGAACTAAAACTTTGAAAACTGAAATAAACAAGCTGGACAAACAGATTAAGCATAATGTTAGACAAGATCAACAAAATTTATATAAAGATATTGAGTATAATAGGAAACCTTTTTATAGATACATAAGATGTGGAAGGAGTAAAGATGCACAAACTGCTAAACTGTGTGCAGATTCTAAAATTTATTCTCAGATGCAACAGATTAGAGATATATTTACAAAATCTTATGCAAAACAGTTTGGCTCCACAAAAGGGGTGGTAAGTTGTCCTAGTGACAGCCAGGTAACCCCAGATACTGGGATCAAATTAGATTATACTGAAAAAGAACTGTGCAAACTGGATCCAAACAAAGCACTAAGAGGAGACGGAATAAGTAACAATGACCTGAAAACACTTCAGCAAGAACTTACACTACCATTACATCTATTATTCACAAGGTCATATAAATACGGGGAGATTCCTCAAGATTGGAGACATGCACTTATTAAACCTGTCTTTAAGGGAAAGGGGAGTAGGACAAACCCAAAATCATATAGATCCTTAAGTCTACTTTCATGTTGTGGAAAAATAATGGAGAAGGTAATACTGGATAAGTTATTGTCAGAACTGGATAGGTTGGGACTTAAAACCATATATCAACTTGCATATGTTGAAAATAGATCTATTACCACCTGTAACATGATGTTCTATAACAATATAACAACAGCTACAAATGAAAAATTGTGCTGTGATGTGATTTATATAGTTTTAACTTCAGCATTTGACAGGGTCATACACAAAACACCAATCAATAAATTAGTACAACTAGGTATTGATGTACTGTTGATAAGATGGATAGCTGCATGGCTTACAAATAGGACATGACAAGTATCACACACCAACTGGACAGGTGAAATCCTAGGTTACAGTCAAAGTTTCCCACAGGGCTCTGTCCTAGGCCCTTACTTGTTTAGATTGTATATTTCAGACCTTACTTTTTCATCTGAGGTGTTCTACAGTCTATATGCTGATGACCTGAAATTGGGTAAACTGATGTTAAAGATAAGGCATGTCTGCAAAATAATTTGACTAAATTGACCATTTGAGCACAGGATGTTGATAAATACATCAAAAACTAAGCATATGAGATTTGGGAGACATAAACTGAAAGGTAAATATTTAATACAGCACGCAGTGATTGAAACTGTAGACTCATTTAAGGACCTGGGTATATGGGTAGATTCAGCTATGAGTTTTTCTAATCATATCAACCAACTGGCTAATTATAGGTATAGAACTATAGGTTATATAAAAAGATTTATAAAGTCTAGGAAATCAAACATAATGAAGTCATTGTTTGTTAGTTACATTAGACCCAAACTTGAGTATGGAATAACAATATGGAAACCCTATAGATAAACAAGCATGAATAAACTGGAAAGAGTACAGCGGAAATATACCAAGGGCATCCATGGATGTGAAAATCTAAGTTATTATGAAATACTAAAATATCTGAACTTGTACAGTGTCTCTTACAGATATTTAAGAGGAGATCTTATTCAGGTATATAGGGTATTTAGGGACAACTACTTCTGGGAATGTTTGGGGTTATCAAAAAGTACTACAGAATCATCAGATAACCTATGTATAAGATTCTATAGGAATGAGAAGTGTACTAATTGGTTCTCTGACAGAGTAGCTGATGCTTGGAACAGACTACCAAATTACATTAAAGCAAGTACTAGTTTAGATATTTTTAAGAACAGCCTGGACATTTATTATGGGAACAGGTATTTTGGGATATTGGCAAGCTATTAGAGCATTAATGCCCGTGCTTGAAACATTTGTGTGTATGTATGTATGTATGAAAGAATGCATGGAAACCAGATTTTTAAGTGTATCCTGAATATTGTTTACAATATGCAGTAAAGTCAGTGGAATATTTGTTAGCATTGCTGGCCCACCAAACTTGCTCTCCAGCTTAGTTTTCAGATGGGGAGCCTTCTGTGAATATGTGCATCCTTTCTCTTTTCACAATATTTTTTTTCTAGGTGCTCTGGTTTCCTTAGAAATCTCAAGAACACAATGCATGCAAAATGGCAATTTCCCCCATATTACTCACAGATGTATGTGCCATTATGCCATGATAAAATGTCTGTCTGTGTGTCCTGTAATGGTTGGCATCCCTTATTAGTTTGTGACTTGTACTCACAAGAGTGTTGGGTTACGCTCAGTTCCACTGGGACCCTGAACTGTGTTAAGCAGATTATCATGGTTTAAATAAATAAATACCATACATAAGCATTGTGTTGTAATAGTAATTCAGTTTTATTTCTTCCTTCACATACATTCACTTTTTTCCACAAAGACAATCAAATCATTCTCCAATCCTCCTTACCATTCATTCCCCAGTAACTTGTTGTAGCCACATAGACAGCTGTGTGAGAGAACAGCTAAAGCAGGCTTTTATCCTTAGGCAGTGTTTTTCTTTGTGGCATGATGTACATCTGCCAAGGTAGGTCTTGCAATGGTGTCTGGACAAGTACATGCTTCCACCTTTGCACTACTCGCCTGGATACACTACTGCTAACTGCCTGGCAAGCTACTGTACCTATTACTATCCCCATGCTTGCTTAGACAGCTCATATCCAACATGGGTCAACAGCGTTTGCAGGAAATAATGGTCTCTCCCACCACCACCACAAGATGAGCAAACTAACATCAGATGCTAACCATCTTCCCCAGCAGGCTCCTTCAGCACCCAAACCACTAATCTACCTTGGGTTCTCTGGTTCATATTTCAGGGCTTTGTCCCTCTCTGTTCCAAGGTGGCTGTTTAAACTGAACTAAAGAAGTCTGAAGTATCTAGAAGAACTGCAAAACGATAACACAGATAAAACAGATGGATTGAAAGACTGAAGAACATTGATATCTGCATTTATGACATTAGCTGTTATAATATACCACAATATATCATGGCCAGCCTTAGGCACAGGCCAACTGGGCGGGTGCCTAGGGCACTGCTCTAGCAGCGGCATTTTTCCAGTAATCTGGGTGATGTAGATAGACCAGGGTGGAGATACCAGGTGGTGGTGGGGGTGCTGTGGAGCCCTTTTGCCTAGGCACCAGTTGACCACAGGTCAGCCCTGCAACATATGGTTTTGAAGTTCAGTTAACATTGAAAACTGAATTTATGAAGTTAGCTGAGAAACAGCAAATCATCAAAAATGCTTCAGTTAATATTAAGTTAAAAAGTTCAATTTTAGGACATGCAGTCAAAAAAAAACTTTTTAGACAACTCTGATATGTTTAACAATTAATTAACTGGAGTATCAAAAAGAACCATTTTGTTTTAAAATATGTAATGTCTTAACTTAAAGACACTGAAGAAATATTTCCAGAGAAAACAATTAAGTACTATATTTATTAACATAACTGGTGTACACTTTGATACCTTAAAAGACACCAACAGATACTATAAAAATAAATGCTCTAAAATGCTGCCTAGGCTTTAGGGAAAATAAAGTAGAAGCATTTAAGAGAATTGGTGTCCTACATTAAAAAAATAAAAAAAAAAAGATGTTCATCTTTGCATCAGGTAATGGAGATAAAGAACATCCTTTTCTGCTATGTCTGTGGCAGCAAAGTTGCTACACAGAATATGGTTTGAGTGTGTCCTCCCACTATTTAGAGATTCCTTTGAAAATGGATGGATGCTAGTGGGTATTTTTTTCTTAAAAGACTAATTTTTACTCTTCTTAAACCAAAGGTAGGCTGTCCAAACATTCTCCCACTGCATTTCTTTCATTTGCAAATGTACAGGTGCATCATTTGTTTGTCTATTTTTCTGTGATTCGTTGCGATTACCTCAAGTGAAGTTTTAGATATTAAAAGAATCTTTAGTTAATCAGCAAACTTAATGCAGTAACTCTGCATACTAATGTCCTGTTTGCCAATTCATTTTATTCTACGTTTCTTCTATATTTTCAATCTGAAATTAAATACTTTAATTCTAAATTTTTAACCATTCTAGACTACCATGCCCCAACACGAATATTAAGAAGTAGGTCTAAACCAGCCCCTTGGCTCTCCAAAACTACGAAACAAAGAATCCTCCATAGAAACAAACTCTGGGCTAGCTGGCATACAACCAAAAACCCATAAGATAAACTAAAGTTTTGACAATTAAGAAATGAAACTAAAAAAGGCATATTGACAGATAAACTTTTACTGTCACCTCCAACAAACCCATCAAAATAAACCTCAAAAATTCTGGTCTGGTATCAATAAACTTTTGCACCGAGGTTGCTCAATTACACCCACACCCTCAGGCTCTAATCTCAACAGCCCTAACCAAATTGCCAATTCTTTTAACACTTTCTTCACAGACACCATTCAATCTTTGGCCAATCAGTTATATCCCTGACACTACATCTTCTTCCACTGTTATCCCTAACAGACCCCATTATTTCAATTCCAACCCGTTCCTACATCCTTTGTCTGTACCCTTATTCAGAAACTTAAACCCACCACCCTCTCTGCAGATCTACTACCTGCAGAATACCTGCAAAAAGCTGCCAAAGCTATAGCCTACCCCATATCCATCCTCATTAACAGAACTATTTCTGAAGGAACTATTCCATCAAGCTGGAAAATCTCACATATTATCCCCCTGCATAAAGGTGGTAATTCCAAAGATTTTTCTAACTATAGGCCTATAGCCATATTATCCCAACTGGCAAAAATCATGGAGAAGTGCATTCATAAACAACTATTAAACCACCTACTAGAAAACAACCTACTAGCTACCTGCCAACATGGCTTCAGACCATTTCATAGCACCTCCGCTGCTCTCTTATCCTTCACCGACTGCATTAACAAAAATCGTAATAATGATACTCTATCCTCAGCCCTCTTCATAGATCTGTCAAAAGCCTTCGACATGGTCAATCACCAGCTACTCATAAACATACTTAGAAACTTCCCACTGGATCCACTTGCTATACAGTGGTTCCAATCCTATTTAAATAACAGGCAACAGGCTGTATTATGGGAGAATTACTTGTCTTCCCATCTCCCAATTACCCTTGGTGTCCCCTCAAGGCTCCATAATGGGTCCTCTCCTCTTTTCTATTTTTACTAACTACCTACACTCTCTGTATTACCTCAAGCTACCTGTATCCAAAATGTGGATAATTCCACACTAATATGCTCAGCCTCCTCACTATCACAACTTCAGTCCCTAACCCAAGACATGTTCAGGACAGTAGAGAATTGGCTTCTTCACCGATGTCTCATCCTGAACCCAAACAAAACAAAAATGCTACTATTCACTCCCACCCGCTGAGCCCCCCCCCCCCCCACTGCATTTAACTGTCACATCTAGCAATGGTACTATCATATCTCCCGATTCTACTGCAAAACTACTTGGAGTACTAATCGATAACAACCTCACCTTCGAGCCCTATATTAACAATACTATAAAAACAGTAAACAAGAAACTAGGTTCCCTCTATAGGATCAAAGCCTTTCTGACTCCACTAGCCAGGACCACTATTGTCTGTACCCACTTAATCTCAACCCTACTATATGCATCCCCTATCTATATTAAACTATGTAAAAGCAATATGAACAAACTGGCTAGCTCCTACAGTAATATTGCCAGATTTGCAACTGGGTTTACCTATAGAACCTATCATTGCAACAATCTTAATCAACTAGGATGGTTAGAATTGTCAAATCTTATTCTATTGAACCAAAGTATTGCCCATAAGATACTGTATCAACCTACAAATACTCCAATACTCGCTAACCTAATCACCTCCTACAATAACCTGAAGACCCTGCACTCATCAAATAAATTACTGGTAAAGATAAGTAAAATCAACAATCTGGCTGGAGACTCTCTATTCTCTAACACAATGGGTAAAACCTGGAACACTCTCCCTAATGACCTAACCTCCTTACCCTCAATTACCCTATTTAAAACCAAACTCAAACCATACCTTAAATCACACTGGCTATGCCCCTATGCAAATCCAGACTACCTCCCTTGTTTCCAGACACTAATCTCCTCACTCATACAACTCATTAATCCTTTATTAACAATAATGCGTGTGTATCTTTTTTAGTTTAATAGTGCTCTGTTTCTCTTACCTTATATATTGTTGTATGTATATCCATTCTTGTTATTTATTTATTTATTTATTTTACATTTGTTAACCGGGCTAGTCCAACTGGATAGATTTCCATTTTCAGTAGAGGCCCGGGAGAAAAGCTCCACATGAAGAAAAGGCAATTTATAATACAAAAACAGTAAATAATAGAGTACAGTGTCTGGTTATGTAACTAGGAATGTTTTTTTTTTCCTTACTCATAAGCTAAAATGTAATGTACTATTATAATTTGCCAAAACTTGGTAATGTACCTATGTTTTTGTTATTCTATTCTGAAGTGCGGAGCTTTTCTCCCCAGGCCTCCACTGAAAATGGTCATATATCCAGTTGGACCAGTCCAGTCAACAAATGTAAAATAAAATAAAGTCTGATACCATTTTCATGCAGTGATACTGACAGAAATACATCCACTGGCTGCCTATTTGTCTGACTGTAGTGGGGTTTTTTACTCAGCTTTAGACTGGGCACTCTCTAAAAATGTCACTTTCATATTACGGAAAGTAGAATTTGGGAAGGAAAAAATTGCAGAGAAAAAAATTACTTTGTCATATGGCTACTCAGCTCTTAAATTTCAGAAACGTTTTGAACTGACTCATTCTGGGTATGATGCCCATCAGCATAAACCCTCTGTATTACACCTTCAATCAGAAGCACATTTTGTACACAGGGTTGGGTTGTTATATCAACAGTGACCATCACCTAGAGCCAATGTTATCATTTATTGCTGTTGACATCAATGTCACAGCTAGCAGAAGTCATCTCTGACTCTGCTGGAGTCAATTTAAGCTTAATTTTCCAGCTATTTTGTTATATAATTTTCATCTTACAGTTCGTCTTTGCCTGCTCATTCTTCAGTCTAACACTGGAATATGAAACTTATGTAACTCCTCAGTATGTTTATACTATCAGCCTGCTTGGAAGCACACCACAACATCAGTCAGTTCTACACTATGCTTCAGCCTCAGTCACTGAAGTTTTTATTTTTACACAGAAATAAATTTCTCTTCTTTTTTTAACATCTTTAGTACATTATCACTTAAGACACAGGCAAACGTACATTAACAGAAAATAAACCATATTAACATTTTTTTCCTTTTAAGTACAATATACATCAAATATCTTCTCTTTCTATCATCAGTACATTACATAATTCGCTCAATTCCTGACTTCCCTTAAACCTCACTCCTTCTCCTGAACATTTTTCTGCATGTATTGATCCCACAATTTCCATTTACGTCTATGTAATTTGATCCTTCCTTTTTCTAAAGATCTCTCTTCCAGTTCTTTTATCTGTTTTATAACATTCAATACTTCAAATATAGTTGGTTTAGACTTTGACTTCCATTTCCTAGTAATTGCTTTTTCGACAGCCAACAGAATTAAACTTAACAATGCCTTACTATGCCTAGGCAATACAGATTTTGTGTCCCAGCTTAAAAGAATAATTTCCTTAGTTACAGCCATTTGCCCATCTAATATTTATGACAGAGTACTCTTTTGAGAATTTTTAAAATCTGACAATTCATTACATCCAAGAACATATGTTTGTGGTTACCTGGATTACCTGTTTCTCCCTTATCACACCTCCAACATTTGCTATCTATCCAAGGAAAAATTCTTTTGAAGTCTGCTTTGGGTAAAAAAAAAAAAAAAACCTATGCAAACACTTCCAAACAAAAATCCTACACCTTCTGGACTTTGTTGCATACTTGGGACCCACGCATATGTCCTTCCATTGTTCCCTTGTAAACTGCTTTTCCAGTGTCTTCTCAATATTACTAACCTCCTTAGACTGATTCTTACAGTTACTGTACAATATTTTATAGATACTATTAATTCTGTTCTAGATTCAACTAAAAACTCTACCAAAAGAGGTCTTTCATTTAAGTTACCTTGTCCCTTTCTCTTTGCCTATACTCTGATGTTACTTCGTGGTAGGGAACACAGTCTCTAGCCTGCCTGTAGTCCAAATGTCATCTTGGCCTCATCTCACTCTAGTACCCTTTCCTCTCTCATTACTTGCTCTCAATGCCTTGGTTCCTTTGTCAATTTTCTCCAATAAAGTCCAACCCTCTCTTGCTTATTTTCTGTACTCCTACTTACAGTCATCCCAGTTTGCAAAATCTCACCTCTTCATTCTTGTGTTGATTTAGTTTATAGAATATTTGATGCTACTTTATGAATATAATATTCTGTATAGTTATTATTCTCCTTAAGGATCTGCATCTTGTTATTATTCTCCTTAAGGATCTGCATCCGAAATCCCACTCTCTCCTTATTTCATGAACTTCCTCCCTGCTTCATCATCCCTTCCCACTGAATTTTAACTTGCTTTTGTTAAATACACGAGCCTTAACTGCACAGTCCTAAAATATCCCTTCAAATTAGGTAATCATAAACCACCTTTTTTTCTTTTGAAAGGATCGACTTATCCCACTCAACTCTTGTCATCTTCTCTTCCCAGACAAATTCCTGCAACTCTTTATTATTGTCTACAACTTCTCCTCTGGTTGATAAAAATATGCCTGATCCCTATGTAAAACTAAAGGGACTAAACATTTTCCATCCTTGTAACTTAATGTCCATATCCATAAACAAGAGCCTCTAGTTAGTTTTTGTATTAGCTTTTGTTTATTCTCTTCACACATACTTAGTTGCCATAACGGAAGCCTTTTTAATGCATACTCCTAAATGGTTCATCTTAAATATGGTTATTGTAGAAGCAATTTGTGTGTGTATAAAGAATTTACGGCTATAGCCTCTGTTTTGTTGTCATTAATTTTATTTCCTCAAAAGACTTAAAACTTTCTTAAAATGTTCCACAGCACTGAGATGCCTTTCTGGATTTATCGGGTACAAAATAATATCTGCAAAAACTCCAACTTTTTTTTTTATTTTCTCTGTCATGGCTCTAAATATAAAGCAAATAAAGGGGAAAGAGGACACCTTTGCCTGGTTCCTCTGTTCAAACATAACTTATCAGAGAGCAGCCTTCCCACTTTACTTCTTGCCTCGGATCCTTCATATAGCCTCCTAATTAATCTTATTAGTGTATCAGGTAATGCAAATGCTTCCATTGCCCTACTCAAAATCCCAGCTTATTATATTGAATGCTTTTGCTGTATCAAGACTCACTAACAACAAAATAGAGCAACTACAGTTTTTTTTTTTTATCTCTTGTTCTATTTACACTTTTATGTTTAAATTTAGATACTTGTAGGTTCTTCTCAAAAGATATTACATGAGACACCCATAGTGAGTCTTCTAGCTTTAGAGTCAGTAATAGCAGTATGTTCAACATTAAGCACATCTACAGAACTCTGAAAACTAACACGTACTTAGCTGGCAAGTTTCTGTGTAGGTTTCTGAAACTTCAGGTACTGAATTTTGGCTCCATATTAATGGTGGGCTCACTTGCCTAGACTACAGCACAGTTCTGCACATGTGTTTTATGGCATTCAGGAGATCGATATCTGTACTGTTCCCTCTTACTAATCAACTCTCTCTCTCTGTATGAGAAGTTTAGGGAGAAACTATTCCATCAACTTGGAAGAATTATTTTTCTTAACCAGATCATCATGGGATACTCTGCTTTCCTCATACATTCCCATGTTCTTCCTTGCAACCTGGAGCTCTTTGTCACAATTTCTTCAACATGGTTCTTCAATATACATACATTTGATTCTGTAGTGCTTGACAATCTGCTTTTGTTTTATAAACTGCAGTTTCCAACTTCTAAATATGTAGCCGCAAATCATTATTTCGTTTCTGCAGTTCTGTCGCAGCAGTGTAACTAGTACTCTATGCAGTTTTCAGGATGTGACTTTGCTCACTCAGTGTCTTAACTCCACTTCTTCCCCCTCTCTGTAGTACTTTAATAATGTTTTCATTCCTTATAAATTTTTTGTTCTAGAATATTTATGGAGTTGACCAAGTATATTTACTGCACCTTTCCTACACTTTTGTACCTCTTTATATCCCCTCGTAGTAGTGCCAACTCCATTTGAAGAATTTCACTGGAAAATGTAATTTGCTTACTTTCACTTCCATCTTCAGATTTATGTTTTATAAACTGTGCCAATGTATCTTGCTTTGGAAATGTGATTTACTTTAAACTTTATTATCTTAATCACTCAATTTATTTCGGTTATAATAGCAACTAATTTTCACTTTATTAGGACATTTTGATTTTATGTCAGGTATAATATTGTCAACAATTTGCAAGTCCTGTAATATTTCTCCTTTATCACTACATAAACATAAAATGCCAGTTTGGATCTGAACTTGACATTTCTTCTGCCTATCAAATTTAAGCAGTTTTCTTTTTCCTAATGTATACAATATTTTCCAATTCTGTGGCGACTTCTCTGCATTTGGAATAATCATTCTCCATTTACTTTTGGCATGACTTGTTCTAACATTTTTATAATCTGGTCAGACTTCTGTAATTCTTTCACTTCAACAACCACAATTTCCACTTTCTTTAATGTCTTATTGCCTTTAAAATAGCAAACTTCAACTAACATTCTTGGACTTCAGCTACTGCAAACCTTATTTCTTTTATTTATTTCTTTGGCTTTTAATTTTTATTTGTAGCAATATCTTTGCAAGACTTTTAAAATTACCACTATGTTTTATTACCCCCAACTTGTTCAAGAAACTTAGTTTACTGGGCAGTCAAATTACCACTATGTTTTATTACCCCCAACTTGTTCAAGAAACTTAGTTTACTGGGCAGTCAAATGTATCTATTTCACCTTGACAGCTTTTCTGTTGCTCAAGGTCAGTCATTAAGGTTTCATGTGTCTTCTGAAAACCAAAGGCAATACTTTTCAACTCTATTATTTCACTTTGAGCTTTTTTGTTCCATTTAGCTAGTTCATCTCAGTTCAGAAACTATTTCTTCCAGTTTTTCAATCCATTCACACTGTTTAGAGACAACATCCCTAACTGCTTTTGAAAATCTACATTCTTATCCCGTATGGTTTCAACACATTTTTTTCATATTTAATTCTCCTTCCATATACATATTAAACGTCTTTGGATCTCATCTTCTTTACTCATTATGGCATGAAAAGCTGTCTACCACCTTCTGAATTAAGGCACCATTTGTTCCAAAACTCTTGGAGCTGGAGTTTCAATTTACAGTCAAAGCTCTGACTTCTTGCAAAGTTGCAACACCGAAGTACAAGGCATCCATATTTTTCTGCATATTAATATAGCAGCAGCACTTTGATGCCACTTTTGGTTGGTTTCTTGTTCAGCAGCTACACTGTCTGAAGACATTTCTTGTTGGGCAGTCATATTTTTGGGAAGAACTTTTATACTATTTACCACATTTTGAGTCAATGAAGCAATTACAGTAGCCAGCACAAAGAAGTACTTTTTTGCTGTTCTTAGGTCTTCAATATAGGCACAGGGCAAAAATACAGTTCTGAAGTACCTTCTGCACTGCTACAGGATTCCCAGTGTAGACAAAGGGTAGTCTCAAAATTCCAACAAAAGATCATCTGAGTTGCAATTAATGGAGCTTCAAGGAAACACGGTGTGATAGTTCAGCTGCAGTTTGGCTTAAACTTCTAAAACAAAAGTTATTAAAATATGCTATAGCAAAGACTCCCAGCATACTTTTCTTAATAGGCTTAAACTGTGAGCTTTGGCCAGCTAAGACCTGCATGCAATCAACTGAATGTATAAGTGAAGTTAAGTAAATCTTTATTTGCACTTTTTTCAAATAATACACAATTTAAATTAATTTGTTTGTGTTGCATTGAGCAATATCTAGCTGGAAGTTGTGACTCTGTTTTTTCAGTAGGTCCTCACACACCCTCCCTGTTTTTGTTTTGGTGTTAACCTTGGTGCCTTTGGAACTGCCCACCCCTCTTGTACATTTGCACTTGGATACTCCTCCTGGGCTCATCTGATTTGCTCACTCAAAAAAAAATTGTTCTTCTTTTATCTGCTTTTACTGTATTTGTGTTTCTTCCTACTTTATTTTGCTTTTGCGTCATCTTAAAAGTACTCAATTGTATTTATTACTGATTGGTGTAACTCATTCTAAGCCTTTTAGTTTAAGCACTTGGGCTTCAGACCAGTTATTTTACATTAAGAGGGTTCGTGGTCTGCACTCTTGTAGGAGGAGAGGCTGGACTCTGCCCTTCTGAGCTGGGAATTTCTAGTTAAAGGCTTATAGTGCCTGCATATCTGAACTGCTTCTTACTGAAATTGGTACACCTTGTTTGCTGTAGCATAGACTAGATCTAGGCCTGCTGAATCTAGCTTTGTTTGTATAACTTCAGCACTAATCCAGGCATTCTTTAAAGTATTCCATTGTATTTATTACTGCTTGGTAGTAACTTGATTAAAGTGTAGCTATCATTCTACGTCTTTTGGATTAAGCACTTGGGCTTCAGACCAGTTGTTTTACATTAGGAAGGTTTGTGGCCGGCACTGTGGTGGCAGGACAGGTAGCTTACATCCTTCTAAGTTGGGAACTGCTGATTGAGGGCTCAGTGTCTGTTATTCTAAAAGTGTATTAGTTCTGGTTTAAGCACTTGGGCTTCAGGCCAGTTATTTTACATTAAGAAAGTTCGTGGTCTGCACTCTTGTGGGAGGAGAGGCTGGACTCTGCCCTTCTGAGCTGGGAATTTCTGGTTAAAGGCTTATAGTGCCTGCATATTTGAACTGTTTCTTACTGAAATTGGTATACCTTGTTTGCTGTAGCATAGACTAGATCCAGGCCTACTGAATCTTGCTTTGTTTGTATGCTTGTTGTTTGTTTGCTTGTTATTTCCCAGAAACGCTAATTCCACCTAAAATGCGGCTTTTCAGTGCTTCTGTGGATTCCTAGTGATATCTGCATTGCTTACAGTACTTATTTCCATGTTTCACTTGAAAAAAAGTTACTGTTTGTTGTTTTTGCATTTAAGTTACCTGTAACGCAGTCGCAGGCTACACACTCATATCTAATGAAGGGTTTATACCCAAAAGTGCTCATCTTGGATTAATTTCAGATTTTGTATGGAGTTTTGACTGTGTGCTTTTATAGAAACTCTTATTTTATTAAAGCCTTGGAAAAACAGAAGCATAGCAGTGTTCTGTGACGATTTTCTCTTGGACACACTGAAGTGCGCTAGCCACCTCTGTGTATTTAAAGTAATTTAAGCTCTGCATTTCTGTTTCTAACAAAAATAAATAAATAAATAAAAAATACAAAAACACAAAAAAAAAAATCCTCGTTTTCCCGCTTTTCTGAACTAGTCTAGTCAAGTTTTCAGGCTTTGCTGAATCCAGGACTGAGGTAAAGGTTCCTGTGTTGCCCATATCATACTTGGATAGTTAGGTGGCTTCCTTGTTCACTGTGAGAGAGGGAACTCTAAGCAGCCTATCTGTCCCTGTAGGAGTGGTCCCAGCCCAGCAACTTGTAGCTCATTGGCCATTTTTGTCTAATTTCTATCCTTTTTGATGTCCCTGGTATAAAAACTGCTTAACGCAGTTTTGCGCTTGTATACAGCTCAGCAGGCTCCTCGTGGTGCCCTGCAGGTCCTACAAGCGGCCGAGAGACAAAAGAGAGACTTTGGACTTGATTAAGTATTGTTTTTGCTTGTTGTTTCCCTGAAACACTAATTCTGCCTAAAACGCGGCTTTTCAGCACTTCTGTGGATCCCTAGTGATATCTCCATTGCTTACTGTACTTATTTCTTTGTTGCACTTGAAAAAAAGTTGCTGTTTGTCATTTTTGCACTTAAGTTACCTGTAACACAGTCGCAGGCTACACACTCAAGTGCGCTAGCCTCCTCTGTGTATTTAAAGTAATTTAAGCTCTGTATTTCTGTTGTTTCTGAAAAAAAAAAAAAAACACAAAAAAATTCCTTGTTTTCCCGCCTTTCTGAACTAGTCTAGTCCAGTTTTCAGGCTCTGCTGAATCCAGGACTGTGGTAAAGGTTCCTGTGTTGCCCATATCATACTTGGATAATTAGGTGGCTTCCTTGTTCACTGTGAGAGAGGGAACTCTGAGCAGCCTATCTGTCCCTGTAGGAGTGGTCCCAGCCCAGCAACTTGTAGCTCATTGACCATTTTGGGCTAATTTCTATCCTTTTTGATCTCCCTGGTATAAAAACCGCTTAGCGCGGTTTTGCGCAGCGCTGTTTAGCTGCGGTTAAACTATTCCAGGCTCCATGTAATCTGCACTTCAGTTTTTCCCTTGAACCACTTCAACCCAGCACTAGAAATAAGACAATTTAAGACCAGCACTTACTAAAACTCACTAAAACTAGCACTAGCTTACAGCTTGCACTACAGCCCTATACTCAGGAAGTATAAGGCTCTTTACTCATCCAATCAGCAATACAGTCCCAACCATCTATTCAGGCATGTTCAAGGGACAGCTTCAGGTGTGCTCTCTGGTCCAGCTGGTGAATCTGGGCATCCTGAGGCAATGTTACAATTGCCTCATGTACACAGACAAACCCCTCCTCCTCCCAACCAACACAAACATATGTGAGAGATGCAGCTACACAGCCAAACTGGAGGCTAAGCTCTCTCAACCCACGACTGGATAAACCAGTCACAAGGAGAAGGGCAACACTAGCACCACATTACCAGACTCACATAGACCAGCCATAGCTGCACCAGAAAACAACTCTCAGAAACACGCAAAACATACTTGGAGGCTCTAAATAAGAACCTGTCTAAACAACAGAGACCTCCTAAGCATACACCCAAGCAACCCCCACCACACAACAGAAACCAAGTAACACATACGTCACAATGTCAGTGTGCCAAGCAAAAACAGCCTCAGGCTAAATAACACACCTAACAAACTAGTAATCGGTGATTCTATCATCAGGCACACAGACGTCCCACTCACTAGACTGAACAAGGAGAAGGTTACCGTAAGCTGCCTGGCGGGTGCCAGAATCCGCCACATAACACATGCACTCAGGTCACTCCACAACAAGTACAAATATGACTCTGTTATTGTACATGTTGGCGTAAATGACCTGACACGTACCTCCCTGGAATACATGAAAAGAGACATGGAGGAGCTCTCTGACCATGTAGCCCAGGCTGGTATGACTCTGACTCTGAGTAGCATCCTGCCCTCACCCAAAATGATGCCAGCATATGAAGAAAAAATGATCAGTTTCAACAGTTGGTTAAACTACTGGTGTCATTCAAAGGGGATCCAGTACTTGTCAGCCTGGGACGACATGCTTGACAAGCCACGTTGCTTCGCCAGAGACGGCTTGCACCTATCGCCCCTGGGCTTTTGAATACTGGCCAAGACTCTTGCCACCCCAATACAGACTTTTTTAGGCAAGGCTCAAAAGACAAACCCACCTCCATAAACAACAATAAAAACAAAAACTGAGGGTAATGCTGCTCAACGCCAGAAGTCTAAACCTCAAAATGCATGCACTCAAGGCTCTCCTTAGTATGGAAGAAATTGACGTATGTGTAGTGACAGAAACCTGGTTCAAGGCTCCAGACAGCACCCCAGCACTACAAGGCTATAACTCCTACCATACCTTTAGGTCCCAAAACCAGGACCGGAACACAAAAGGAGGGGGTGTGTCCATATTCATCAAGAACACCCACACCTCCAGGTTAGTAGCACAGCACGCGGAATCTGAGACCATCCAAGTGCAATTGACAGCGGGTAAATTGACTGTTCAATTTATAGCTTGCTACAGATCTCCCACCTTGTCTCAGGACCCTCACGCAGCATTCCTGAGAACATTAGAAAGTATGAAGATTCTACCCAACACTATGCTACTGGGTGACTTCAACTATCCAAACATTGACTGGGAAAACTACTCAAGCTCAAACGCCCTAGCCCAATGCTTCCTTGAGTTTATAAACTCAAACGCCCTTGAACAGCTGGTCACCATTCCCACAAGAGGTGACAAACTTGGTCATCACCAACATGGGGAACCTATGTTCCACACCTGAGGGTAAACTCGTCATTGGTAAGATCAGATCACAAACTAATCACACTGGACATCCACATCCTGACCCCCCCCCCCCAGTCAAGGAAATCAAGGTAAAAAACTTCTCTAAAGCCAACTTCACATTCCTCAAGACCGAGGTGGGAAGTTTCAAAGCTCCCAATCAAATGGAAAATGATGACACATTGGCAGAATCCTTTACAAGTACATTCTATGAACACCTTCAAGAATGCATGGACCGAGCCATCCCAAGTAAAACCAAGACCAACTCCTCAAAAAAGAGGAAGCCAGTCTGTTGGACCCCGGCCATACATAAACTTTACAACAGAAGGAGGAAACTCCTGCAAGATAGAATAAAATCCCAAAATAAGAAGGCATCTCTGATAAACATCAGTAAAAAAATGTGCTCCCTCATTAAATCATCCAAGGCCAACTTCGAAAGAAAAATAGCCAATGATTCTAAGGATAACCACAAGGCCTTCTTTAACTATGTCAAGTGTCTAGGGGCAAACTTTCAGATATGCTCCGAGCTAGTGCATAATGGCCATAAATACACTGAACCAACCGACATTGCCAACATCCTGGCTGACAAGTTCAGTGCAAACTTCACCCCCCCCCCCACCAAAGGGGCTAGCACCCATCCCAGAAGAATGTGGTGCTCCAGATATCTCAGACACACAAGTAAAGACAGCCCTTGCAAAGGCCAAAAACACAGCATCAATGGGACCAGATGCTATCCCAGGTTGTGTCTTACACGAGCTTCAAAATAAACTAACCCCCCCCCATCTCAAATCACTATTCAAACTCAGTCTCTCTACAGGCTATGTACCCAAAGAATGGTGTACAGCAACAGTCGTACCACTCCACAAAGGTGGTGCCACAATTGACCCTGGGAACTATCGCCCTATAAGCTTGACTAGCTTGGTCAGCAAAGCCATGGAACACATTATCATGGAGCTCATTAACAGGGACATTGGGAACCTCCAGACACTGGAGCCCACCCAGTTCGGCTTTGTTAAAGGCAGATCTTGCCTCCTAAACTTGGTCGACTTCTTCGAAACAGTCACCAAGGCCATAGATGAAGGGAAGGTGGTCCACACAGCATATCTGGACCTCGCTAAGGCGTTCGACACCATCCCACATTCAGGAATCATAGACAAACTCACCAACTTAAATATCAACCCCCATGTCACGAGATGGGTTGCCAATTGGCTCTCAGATAGAACCCACACGGTAAGAGTGGTAGGCGCCATGTCTGACTCTAAACCAGTCACAAGCGGAGTCCCACAGGGCTCAGTCCTGGGACCCCTCCTGTTCGGTATATATTTCTCCGAAGTACAGGCAAAGGTGGAGAGACTGTGGCTAACCAAGTTTGCAGATGACTGTAAATTGGGTGCAATAATTGACTCTCCAGCTGACACAGACATCCTGCAAAAGGGTCTCACAGAGACGAACACCTGGTGTCAAAATCACGGCTTCAAGCTAAATGCCAAAAAATGCATATTAATCCCATCTGGGAAAAACAAAGTACCTACAAACTACCACATAGATGGGAATCCACTAAGTACAGAATAAGTAATTAGGGACCTGGGTACCTAAGTAGATAGCATGCTCTCCTTTGATAGCCACCTAGCCAAAACGGTCAGGAAATCCTTCTATGTGGCACACCTGATCACAAAGGGGTTCTCATCCAGATCCAAGGAGGTGACTGTGCCCGTTTACTCCTCACTTATTAGGCCCATAATAGAGTACAATGCCCCAATTGGGATTTACCTCACTAGACACCTGCAACAACTAGAAAGACCACAGAAGTATGTCACTAAGAGGATTAAGGGCCTTAAACAATTACCCTATGTAGCACAACTAAAAAAGCTCCAGCTCTTCTCAGTCACTTACCGTCTGCTCAGAGGTGACCTATGCCTGACCTATAGGGCCATGTCAAATCCTGAACTGATGGACATGCTTCACCTAAAAAAAAATGAGATCCCTCAGAACCACTCGTTCTAGCGACTTGAACCTGTGTACAACAACAAACAGGACATGCTGGAGGGATAGATTCCTGTCCCAGCGACTCCCCTCACTCTGGAATAGAATCCCAATCCATATTCGACAGAGCTCCTCTCTGACCCTCTTCAAGAGAAATCTTGATGAGTGGATGGGTAATCATAAGTTCTACCCTGGGATCACTTCAGGAGCCCTTTGACAGAGGCCCAGGTTACTAATCTAATGGGGAGGCGAAAGCCATCACTCTGTGGCTAGGTTTATAAATGCCCATGGGCAGATAGCCTAGTACTTACCTATGAACTTATGAATCTACTGTACTCCAATGCACAGCCATGGACAGGAAAATACAGTAGTCCTTATTTTGAAAACAACTGTCCACACACAAACAATTAACACTTTTTCACTATAGACAGGCCTGCTGTTGTCTTTTAGGCCTGCTGGTGTCTTTTCACATTCAAAACACTTGCTCAGCATTCTTCCCTAGAGTGGGTGTAACTAGCTGGAACCAAATGTTGCCCACTTCCCAAGATCATACATTACACATTGTATGGAATTCTGCTCCGATTATATAATTTTTAACTATCTTTTCTACACTCTTAAAGCTGAAGGCAGATTTTTAGTGAACTCAGACATGCCTTTATGTTTTGGCAAAATAAAGCTCACTTATACAGTCTTTGGGAAAAAAATAAACAGTTTTTGTTAGTAAATTCAGGACTTCAGTCACATGATAAATAAGTTCCTTATAGGCAAAATTAGTCATTTTACAGCATGTGCCTTAGAGAGTTAAAAGCAATACAATACCTTTCTTTAGTCCAAATAACCAATAATACCGAAAGTAAACAAAAATGATTCCCAGGAAAATAGATTATATCTATAGCAGTGAAAATCAGTGAGCTCCTACTTTACAGCTTCCTCTTGTGGTTCTGTGAAGTAGAGAACCACTGCTCTTCCAGCAACGCATGTAACATCTTTTTTCTCCAAGAGCAATCTAGTATGCAAGTCCAGCTTTCTGCTTTCTTGGGCTACACTTCCAAAGTATAACACTGGGATACTGACAGTGCAGTCTTTCCCCCAATGTGCTCAACAACCTTTTCTGTAACATCATCATGGTGCAGATCCCTTTCCATACCATGCTCATGCCATCAACTCTTTTCTCTGAATGACTGTATTTTAACTACTGTGTTTATTGGCCTGTCAATTAGGATCTGTTGCTAGAATATGCAAGTGGAGCTGCAAGGTTAATCTTTCCACAGCCAGAAATAACTACACACACACATATATATGTATATATACACCTGATAGGTAGTCAGTTTAGTAAACATTTGATGATAGTATGTGTGTGCACAAACATACTTTGCTATTCACTGGGTAGAGCATTCAAATAGGATTACAGCAGGACAAAAAATAGACAAATTACATTTTCTGAAGATTCATTTGGTAGAGTGAATTTAGTTGCACGTACATATTTGTTTTATTTTTAGGTTGAATTTTAAGAAGTTGTTTGCTTCGTTGATTTTTGAGGAATGTGTGTCATTGTTCTTGATATTTTTGCCCTGTGCCTTGAAGTTAGTGATGCTTGTTATTTTGTAAGGGTTATAACTAGTAAATAGTGCTAGTGTATGAACTGTGATGACTGTTTTCATTGGAAATCACTGTTGATGCAATTTGTAAGCACACATTGGCAGTAATTTCATTGTTTTGGAAGATTTTACCCTACTTTGAGTTGGTGCAACCATGGAAATGGTATATACAAGTTTTTTTTGGGGGGGGGACTTGCCCCCACTGCAAAAAGCACTCATACTTTTCTTTGTTGTTCTTGTATGCTTTGGGCATTTGTTCAGTTTATTTCTACAATAATTAACTTAACTGGTTTAATTTTAGACCAAATGTGACTCCAGTAATTGAATTTTCTATCAAATGTAACTTACTTATTTTTTGTCCTATTGTGAATCTATTTATGCTACCTATCATCAAATATACACTACATTGATTGGCAGTCCATCAAATAACACACTGTTTGCATCAGCCATCAAAACCCTACAGTATGATTTATTTTATTAATTTTCTATTTAACATTTGTTAACCGAGAAAGTCCAACTTAGAATGAAGCCAATTTTCAGAGAAGGCCCTGGGAGAAATGCTCCAGATGCATGTCTTTGTAATGTGAGAGGAAACCGGAGCACCCGGAGGAAGCCCACACGAATGCAGGGAGAACATGCAAACTCCAGACAGAAGGCACCCCAGCCGAGAATCGAACCATAGAACCTCTTGCTGTGAGGCGACAATGTTACCGCTGCACCACTGCGAGTGAAACATATAGTTTCCATTTACAATTGTCCACACATCCACATTGTCAAAATATTTACTCATAAACACAACACATAAAAAGAAGTTATGTCTTACCATAATGTTCCATCTGTATTGTTGATCCTTGTTCAGTCATTACGCATGGGTATCGGTTCCAAGCTCAGAACCGAGCCGGCCATTTTCCAAGCTCGCGTCAGCTTCAAACTCTCGAGCTAAACTCTTACCCATAATCTCCCTCTCCTTGTTACCTCAGATTGAGCTTGCAAGTCAAAGAAGGTAGAGGCTACCTCTGGTCAAATAACCTAAGAGAACCAGATGGTGAGATCCACTAGAAACCACAGGAGGGGGAAGGAGGGAGGGTCGTAATGACTGAACAATGATCAACAATACAGATGAAACGTTATGGTAAGACATAACTTCTTTATCTGATATTGTTAATCCTCGTTCATTCCTTACGCATGGGACAGAGTCCCCAGCTACCTCTATTCCTGGGAGACTCTCGTGGAAGGACATTCCTGAGCACCATAGAACCGAAAGATGCTCTTCCCCTGGAGGCCAAATCCAATTTGTAATGATTGATGAAGGTATGAGGCATAGCCCAAGTTGCAGCTGCACAGATGTCATGTAAAGAACCTCTGGCATGGAAGACAGCAGCAGTTGCCACCGACCTTGTTGAATGAGCTTTCATGTTAATAGGCAATGAGATATTACGTTGTGTATAAATAAAGGTCACACTGTCCTTCAACCATCTAGCTAATATGACCTTAGCAACAGCAGATCCTAATCTAGGTCAAGAAAAGGCCAAAAATAACTGGTCAGATTTATGAAAAGGTTTAGTCCTGTTTAAGTAAAAATGGATTTGCCTGTGTATATCTACGTATGTAGGCAATACTCTCCTGTGTTTGAATGATTGGGAAAGAAAACTGGCAATTCAATGGCTTGATTAATGGACATTTCAGAGATCACTTTAGGCAGAAATGACAGATTAGTTCTTAGAGACACTCTATCTCTATGAAAAGTCAAGTATGGACTCTTGATACATAAAGCTTTAAGCTCAGAAATACATCTGGCAGAAGTAATGGTGACCAAAAACAGGGTTTTCCATGACAAATACTTGAGGTTGCAAGAAGGGGCTCGTTCGAAAGGTGACACTGTCAGAGCTTGTAGAACTAATGATAAATCCCATGGCTGAATAGGTTCTCTAAAAGGTGGCTTCAGATGATTCACACCTTTTCTGAAGGTCTTGCACAATTTATGGGACATAACAGAGGAATCTTCGACACCTTCATGAAAATTAGAAATTGCAGCCAAATGAACTCTAATGGTGGAGGCTGATAGACCCCATTGAAACAGGCCGGCCAGATATTCTAGTATTATCGACACTGGTGCTGAAAAGGGGTCTACTTGTTTGTCTTTCAGCCAACATGTAAATCTTTTCCACTTGCTCAGATAAGTAATTCTAGTGGAAAACTTATGAGAAGTAATGAGAATATCACATACTGGTAAAGAAAGATCATTCTGCCTGGCAATCAAGGGAATTGGAGTAGCCAAGCCGTGTGCTTCAGGCTGTTCAAGTTGGGATGAATCAGGTTCTGAGGATGTGAGATCAATTCCAGGGTTGTCTGGAGAATCCATGGTCGATCTAGTAGGTGAGGCCAAAGGAAAGGGAACCAAATCTGTCAAGGCCAATATGGTGCTATGAGGATCACCTTGCTCTTCAACAGACTGGCTTTCTTCAGAAACTGGGGAATGAGGGGAAAGGGTGGAAATGCATAAAGAAGACCCGAGGGCCAATTGTGGACTAGAGCGTCCCTGGGTGACTGTCCCGGAGGGGGAATCAGGGCGAAGTAGTTGCTGCATATGTAGTTGGTGGGGGATGCAAAGAGGTCACAGCAAGGATGGCCCCAGCGGTGGAAGATCTCCGCCACTATCAAGGGATTCAGGGACCACTCGTTAGGTTGAAGAATGCACCTGCTGAGTCTGACTGCTATCACGTTGGAACTCCCGGGAATGTGCGTTGCTAGAAGAAAACGGTTGGTAGCCATCGCCCATTGCCATATCCTCATGGCCTCTCAACAAAGGGGGTAATATTTGGTTCCACCTTGCTTGCGGATGTACCAGACCACCACCATGTTGTCTGACTGAATCGCTATTGTCCCAGATGGCAGCAGGGGATGGAATGCTTGCAATGCCAGAAGCACCGCCCTCAGCTCCAGAACATTTATATGCAGATGGGCCTCCAGTTCGAACCAAGTGCCTTGGACTGTCTGTCCCTGACATAGCCCCCCACCCCATCAGGGAGGTGTCCATGGTCACTGTGGCCTTGGGTTGCTGGGGGGAGAAGGGGCAAGACCATTGTGAGAGATTGTGTGTCATCCACCAATTTAAATCCTGTTTGCATCTGTGGGTTACTCGAATCATGGCTGAAAGAGGATGCTGAAAAGGATACCATTGGGTGAGCAGTAGCCATTGTAAAAGCCTCATGTGAAACCTGGTCAGGGGAACAATGGTGATGGAGGCTGCCATAGAACCCAACAGCTGTAGAACCGAATGAGCTGTGGATTTTTCCTTTGAAAGGATTGGAATTAGTTGTTGCTTTATCCTTAGAATTCTGTGCTCTGGAATAGCAGCTCTGCAGTTTTTTGTGCCCAAAATAACCCCTATGAATTCTGTCGACTAAGATGGGGTGAGATTGGAGTTTTGCTAGTTTATGGTTACGCCTAGCCTTTGGGCAGCGAGGAGAGAGTATGCCAGGGCTTTTTCCAGTAGATGTCTGGTGGGGGTGGAAATGAGCCAGTCATCTAGGTATGGAAACATCTGGAATCCTTGAAGTCGCAAGTGAGCCGTGACAACTGCCATGCACTTTGTGAACACTCTGGGGGCTGTAGAGAGTCCGAAGGGCAGTACTCTGAACTAGTAGTGACTGTCTCCTGCACGGAAGCGCAGAAATCTTCTTGATGGCCTGTCCACCTTTATGTGGTAGTACGCATCCAATCGTCTTTTTCCAAAAGCAGGAGGATAGACTGTATTGTGACCATCTGGAATTTTTGTACTCTCACAAACTTGTTCAATAGACTGAGAACCAAAATTGGTCTCCAGTCCCCGTTTTTCTTTGGCACCAAAAATAGTCTTGAGTAGAATCCGGATCCTATCTGGTCTGGAGGGACTATTTGGATGACTCTTTTTCTTAGCAGCTTTTCTATCTCTAGTGCTGCTTCTTCCCTTTGACTGGGTGGAACGTCAGGAAGATTTTTTGAAGGGATGGGACAAAGATCGAAGGGGATATGATAACCTCTGGTTATAATCCTTTGTACCCAAGAATTGGTGGTGGTGGTTAACCAGGCAGAAGGGTACAAGAAGAAACGTCCCCCAACCACCTCAAGAGGAAAGGAGTTGGGCCGCTCTTCAGGAGCGCTGGTAGGATTGACCAGGGAAAGAATCCCTGGAACCTTGGTTACGCGGACCCCCTCTGCCCTGAAAGGAGAGTCTTCCCTGTGAGTTTCCCCCTCTGCCTCTGGGGGAGAACTCGGCCTGTGTGTCACGGAAAGGACCCTGAGATTTCTTGAACCATATCTTCCCACTCTTTTGGTTTCAGGAGAAAGCACGTTGAGGGGAAGAATAACGGACATCTACGGCAGAAAAGGTCTTACCATCCTGTTCACATCTGGCTAGTGTGCTATTAACTTTGGGCCCAAACAAAGAGGAGGCCTCAATGGGGACTTTAAAAAAGGAAGAAATAAAGGGTTCCGCAAAGTTGCACAAGCGCATCCAGGTGTGTCGTCTCAAGACCGCAGCTGAACCCGCAGCTCTAGCTGCTCCTTCTGATGCGTGAGATATCAATCGCATAGAGAAGTTAGATACAGATTCAATGGTGGCCTACTGAGAGGCCACTTTGTCACGGACCTCATCAGACACGGCACCAGCCAAGGTTTCAGAGAGCTCAGAAACCAGATCCCTCTGAAGCCTGGTAAAATGTGCCATATAATTCAGGAACCTGATAGCAAAGGTCGCTGAAGCAAAAGTGCGCTTCCCTATCCTGTCCAGGGCCCGGGACTCTTTGTTAGGTGGATGGGCAGTCTGGCTTTCTTCTTCTGCCAGATCCTTTTTTGTTGCAAGCTGCCACCACCAAAGCATCCACAAGAAGACCTTTGGACCAATGGGTATCCAAAGCTGGAGGGGACAAGATCTTATCTGGCCTCCGGGAAATAGCTTTGACTGTATCAGGAGCCTTCCAAGCATGCTGCACGATGAGCCGGACAAGTTCATTGGCAGGTGGAGTAACCCAGGAGGTAGGGGGCTGGGCGCGAAAGGCCTGCAGAAACACAGATTCCTCAGAGGTCGGACTAGAGGGCTGCCAGTAACCTCTCTGTTTCAGGATTTCGAGGATATCACCAAAGGATACCTCAGACTGCGACCAAGGGGATCCTTCCCCCTCATCGAAATCTGTGTCTTCTGTGAGGGACTCCTCTGTGGAGTCCATGTGCTTCCACTTACACAAACTTTTCCGGTGGACCTCCTCAGTGGGAGAAGCTGGAGAAGCCGGTGGAAAAGGGGATTCCTGAGGGAATATCTCCTGCGGCCCCTGCAGCCGGTGTACGCCAAGTGCGACTTGTGAAACCAGTGTACCAGAGAAGGGCGTAGGTATAGACAGTCCGGAATCAACAGCAGCAGTGAAAGCCTTCTCCATCAGTTGGAAGACTGGTCCACCCGAAGAGGAGTGCATGTCTAGGACAAGGGTCACCCCTCCACTAAGTGGCTCAGCCTGCCGACCCGGAGTCCCCGGATGGCTGTGGAGCAGCAAACTATGCATGTCACAAATGACATCCTGGGTCATAGCAAAACTTTCCTGCCACGAAGGCAACTGCAGTTCCTTACTGAGATCCATAAAGGGAACCGCAGAAGGGGAAGACTGTGCTATATCCATGGACTTCAAAGGCAATGAAGGAGGAGAATAAGAAGGGGTCTTTGGAGATGGGTGATCACCTCCCAAGGAAAGATAGTTCTTGAGGGGTGGGATACCTCTGGCCAAGAGTACCTGGTCCACAAGACGCAACACATCATGTTCGGAGAGGCTTCTAGTGGACCTCACAGAGACTGAGGGAGAAACAAGCCTGTCCACAGAAGAGGCAGACTCGGTGCCCATCTCATCTGACCGCACCGAGGACAACGGTGAAGAGAGAGACTGGACTACTGTTGTCTGCACCGAAGAAATCATCGGTGCCGAGGTCATGGTCTGCACCGACATATGGATCGGTGCCGAAGTGGTTGTCGGTGCCAAAGCTGGAACTGACAAGACAGGAGTCAACAATAAAGGCGTCGGTTCCGATGAAGATCTCGGAGCCGACGCAGTCAATGTCTGTGCCGACTGAATGGTCAGTGCCGATACAGTGGTAATGGTCTGAACCGAGGAGTCCCTCGGTGCTGATATATAGAAAGCTGCAGGAGAAGACGGAGCCAAAATCACTAATGGAGCTGAAGGCCTCGGTGCCAAAGGTCTAGGCATCGAAAGCACTGGGGCTGACAGAGAGCTCCAGAGCCGAAACTTTAGCCTTTTTAGGTTTTGGTTGGCTGGAGTCCTCAGGCGGGGACGAAGGCAAAGATTTAGCTTTAGTAGTAACATCCAAAGTTTTCTTATGGGCTCTAGGATGGGTTGAGGCCTCCGACCCAAAAATAGCCTCTGAAAAGGGATATTTTAGAAGTCCCTTCAGTAACAGCTTGTTTTTCCTTTCCAACAAGGTTCTATTAGAAAAGTTCTCACAAATAGTACAGGGTGGGTCAACAAAGAAATGGGAAGCTACCAAACAATAAGCATCGGAAGTAGGCAGTTTGTGTCCACAATCAGAACACTGCTTAAACCCCGAACTACCTTTCTTATCAGTAACAGTACAGTGATTAATAGAGAAGGTACCAGCAATGGTACAAGAGAGTACCCGAAGGTATGAGAGAAAAGAGAAAAGGATTACCAACGATGGTAAAGAGAGAATACCTCGCGGTAAAAGTGGTAAAGAAAGAAGCAGAAAAACCTGAAGAAATTATGAACGCTATATGCGATAGGGTAAGAGACAATAAAATATGAACTTTCCTGACAGAAAAGTAATCTGTAAAACTATTAAACAATTGAATGTACTTAGCTCAAGAGAAGTAGCTTGACACATCCAAATGGCAACACGGCAAACGAAATCTGAGGCAACAGGGAGAGGGGGATTGTGGGTAAGAATTTAGCTCGAGAGTTTGAAGCGGACGCAAGCTTGGAAAATGGCCAGCTCGGTTCCGAGCAAGGAACCGATACCCATGTGTAAGGAATGAACGAGGATTAACAATATCAGATCAAGTGATAGAAAAATACACATAGAACTATTTTACTATTGTGTATATACACACACACACACACACACACACAGTTATGTTCACATGTTAGCAAAACTAAAAATGCACCTTCAAAATTCAATTACATTTCTTTTACATGGGGGTGATTGTCCCCACAATCCCTCTACCATCATATAATTGGGACCAAAGTAAAGCACTCACTGTTATGCTATAGGCAACAGAAAATAATTCAGCTATACCATAAGACAATCTAAACATGACTTGATAAACTGTACATCAAAATCTGCATTTGACAAAAGCACCTGTATCTCTATAGTTTGT